>NC_090183.1:7846308-8146308 GCF_024679245.1 Pseudorasbora parva
GATTGCTACATTGATTTTTTTTTTTTTCAAAGCGGGTAAAAGCGATGCTGAAGTCCTCAGAGAGCTGGTGTTATTGTAAGTCTCACATGAGAAGCACACACATACAAAAGCCCAGACTCATGGCCATGAACTAGCTCTTTATCCACCACACACTTTTTGCTATAATATACACTTTACAAACCAATTCAGTAATATAGTCCTTACAAAAGTCGGTCTTGACATGTGACATTGGTAAAGCAACTTTAATTCTCATTAGAGAGGAATGCTCACTTATATCACTTTATATGGCTACTAGCACCAGAGGTCTTGCTACAATTGCAATTACTTCTGGCAAATGTCATATTGGTTCCTTCTTATAATGGTGAACTATATGTAAACGTATTAGAAATTCAATTCTAGAGTTGTATAATTTATTCAGTTTCCCTGGTTTGTGTGTGTGTGTGTGTGTGTGTGTGTGTGTGTGTGTGTGTGTGTGTGTGTGTGTGTGTGTGTGTGTGTGTGTGTGTAACAATGTGCAGTCAGACAGTCATTATCACAAAATAAACCCCAGCAGGGTGATCAGGGCCCCGTGTTTCACCTTTTTCCTACACCCTATGACGCTTTGCACAGATTATAGGAATAACGTCCATTAAACTGTAAACAATGAAATAAAGGCTTACTCTATGAACATAATAAGCATTTAAAAAAAAAAAATGGGTACAATGAAGTGACATTATTCTACTCACCCTTTGAACATTAAAATGAATGTTAAAAGAGTAAAAACATTAACAAACAATGTCATGTTTAATGTCACTGAAGTAATATATGTCTGTATTATATAAAGTATCTAAAATAATAAAAAAATATTAACTGAAACATTGAGTGATCATATTTTAAAGTAATTTCCTGAATTATTTCAGTGAATTATTCATGGGGTACTTCATAAATTAAATGGGGAAAGCAGGCCACAAGTGTGCGATATTCGTTGTCTTGTTTCATATTAATTTCAGTTATTATACCATAATCATAAAATGCAATAGGCTTGTTAGGAAAAAGGTGGATAGTGATTTTTCTGCATTGAAAGTTGGTTCTAAAGTCTAAAAACCCTGTTAAAGTGGCAAGGAACCAAAAACTCCATCAGGTGACAGAACAGAAAAAAGAAGAAGAAAAAAAACCTTGGACGAAACCAGACTCAGTCAGGGGGGCAGTTCTCTGGCCTACAAAAAAAGTGTATGATTATGATTCAGGCAGCATTACAGGTAAGAAGTCAAATTGGATCGGACCATCAAAAAAATGTGTCCAGTTCAATCTGGTTAAAGATCGGAGGCATCACACTGGTAAAGAGACGGGTTTGTTGAGGATCAGTGTCACTGGCTGTCGAGGCGATGAGGCCTTCACAAAGGAGAGTCTAGTTGACACAATCTCTGCAGACACTTCAGGGATGTGTTGTGGTCGTGTTTAGGCACAGTTCCACCATCTGATCTTGACGTTCTTCTTATGATGTAGACGATTACATCGGCTGTTATAGGAAGTGTTCCCGGCTCCGGCAGACCTAGTTAATGCAGCCTAAGAATCATTTAACTGATATGAGTAATAGAAATGGATCATGTTCTGGGTATGCCATAGTAAAGAAGTGTGTTTTTAGTATAAATTTATACTGACAGAGTGTGTCTGCTTCCCAAACAACGCTAGTCTAACCCTTTCTGTTCGAACAGCCTGCTCCTAACGTGACTGAGAGCCGGACACTCTAACAAGGAGGCTAAAGACTGCAACCTCTAGCTTCAGTCGCTAAAGCCTTTCTTGAGATCAGAGGAGTTAGGTTTATTTGCACAGTGAGTACTAGCTGGCCTCTGTTACAGTCAGCCCCTTAAACCTCACTCCCATTCGGGTCAAGGCACCAATGTAACCCCTCCTGTTCGAACCGACTGCTCCAAGCAGGACTCGAACCGGGATCTCCCAGCATGAGAGTCGGACACTCTAACAAGGAGGCTAAGAGCTGCAACCTCTAGCGTCAGTCTCTTGAGGTCAGAGGAGTGAGGTTTACTTGCACAGTGACTACTAGCTGGCATTTGTTACACTAGGAAGACTGTTCCACAGTTTAGTTGCTAAACAGGAAAATGATCTACTACAGTTGATTTTGATAATCTAGTTATTATCAACAATAGACGTGATGTTAAATAATGCATTAAGAGCTCACTCAAGTACCGGCGAGCTAAACCATTTAGTGCTTTGTAAGTAATAAGTAAATTTTTTTAAGACTTAGTTTAATAGGGAGCCAGTGTAGTATTGACAGAACCAGGTTAATATAGTCATACTTCTAAGTAAGTCTAGATGCTGCATCTCTAGATTCTGCATTTTGGAACAGCTGGAGTTTGTTTATTAATCATGCAGGGCAACCACCCAGTAGAGCATTACAATAATCTAGATGAGAGGTCATGAACACATTAACTATTCAGCATTTTGCATTGAGAGCATATGTATAATAATGCTGTATTACAGATGCTAGATTTCATCTATTGTATCTATCAAAAGAAAGATTGGTATCAAAGAGCACACAAAGGTTCCTATCTGATGACAATGACTTAACAGAGCAGCCATCAAGTGTAAAGCCCCTTTCACACTGCACGTCGGACCCGCAACATTCCCGGAACATTGCCGGGTCGCCTTCTGTGTGAAAGCAACCACATCCCGGGATTGATTACCGAATTCGACCCGGGTCGGGGACCTAGTAATATTGCGGTATTCGACCCGGGACGAGCGCTGTGTGAACAAAAGCCGAAACTAATGCCGCAACGTGTACTTAGTTATCGTGCGACTCCTAGAGCTTGTTTTTTCAATAATACAACCCTGCAGTGCCAGAAGAGCTAGTCGGTGTTTTAAATGCAGAGTGTTCGTATACAAACGAAACTAAAATTAAACAAGCAGAAATGTGCGCAAACTGGACACAAGTCGAGACCACGGAGCTCCTTACTATCCGCGCTGAAGCTGAGATCGCTCGCCGTTATACGTCACATCAGGATGTCACGTGTCAACTCGACCCGGGACCGTTACGGGTTGTGTGTGTAAGTGCACATATTACGGCATTTCGCTGGCAGTGTGAATGGGCCAAATCTAGCGGCCCGGGAACAAATGCCGGGTCGCATTATCTGTGTATTTGCCGGAATCGCAGTGTGAAAGGGTCTTAAGACAGTATTCTAGGTTACTATGTGCAGAGGTCTTTTGTCCAATAATTAGAAACTCTGCTTTTTCAGAATTCAGTAATAGGACATTTTTAATTTTAAAAAAAGTTTTGTAAATCAGCTATGCATTCCATTAATCTTGTGAATTTATTGTGACTACAGTAAGTACATGTATTTAATTATTATTACTCAGTACTTAAATGTCTAATTACACTGTAACACGGACACCCTTATATAAAGTAACCTTCTATAGAAGACAATGGGGCCTATCAACTGTTTGGTTACCCATGTTCTTCAAAATATATATTTTTTGTGTTCATCAGAAAAATAAATTCATACAGGATTGGAACAACATGAGGGTGAGTAAATGATGAAGGAATTTTCATTGTTGGTTAACCTATCCCTTACAAGTCACATGAGTCAGTCTTTACTGACTTTAACAAAAAGGGAAACAAATATATATTTTTTTGCCATATTGCTGAAATTAAACTGAGGCACCAGCAATATGATAAAAGAGACACCAATCATACATCATTATACCTATTTATAATCAGAATAAACTATTCTGCCACCATAATATCAATTTATATGACTGTAGGATGTTTACAGTTACCAAGCCCCATGGCAATTTTATATGTAGAAGCTCATTAATATAGGATGCCACATCTTCTCCAATAAAAAAAAAAAAAAAGTGTTTTATTGTGTGTGTTTATGGCTGATATACTTATTACATAATCAATAATCGTATCAGGTAAATCAAATCTATAAATAAATGCACATTGGTTATAACATAATATATAACAATAAATTATAATATAATATTTGTTAGGTGAAAAGAAGTTTGGAGAGGTATACAAAATATAAGACACTGTAATTTCCAATATTTATGAATAACTGCTGCCATGATCAATTTACTGTAAAAACATCACCTGCTATCCATGAATTTTCCCACATTAAATTGCAGCAGGCAAATACCGCTGACTTTTGTGAAAATATATATCATATTAGCACAGATAGCAAACAAGATACATGATTTTGTACTAAAATACTGCATGCAAATGTATTTTGTCTGTGTGAAACCTGCAAGAGATTTAAAAAGAGAGGCAAAGACATAGTCAGACTGTAGCAAATGGCTCCAGACGCAGACACGAGCTGAGAGAGATAGAAAGATACGCGTGATGGGGGTGAGAGAGGAGGATTTGAGGCAGACCGCGGCTGCACAGAGGGGGCTCAGGGATGGGCCTTTTAAAAGAGCCTTTGATGAATGAAGCTGAGTGATTTCTGGGGACCAAGGTTGTCCTCTCCAGGGTAAAAGAGGTGCTGGGGCACCGTCACCTTGTAATCTGTTTCATATCTCCTCTTAGTTGTACTGCAAGTACACTACACAGGCTTTTCTTTTTCTCAAGGTCTCGGAGCAGTTTCGTAAGCCCCGAAATTCTCTCTCTCGCTCTCTCTCCGTCCTCATCTTTTCTTTGTCTTCTACCTTCCGCTGAGAGAAGCAGCAAAGCCACGCTGTAAAAAGAGAGCATCTGTCCTGTGTCATCTAAAATGAGCAAGGGATCAAAATCACAAAGACGCCTTGCATAAAAAGACAAAAGATGGAATTTTTACGGCATTTGTGATGAGTTGCTTAAAAAGAAAGCATTATCTTGTCAAATAGAGCATCGCAAGATATCATTCAAATGTCTTGAGGGATAAGCAAGTATAAAAGAAGATAAATACATCAGCGCATGCAGGCATATAAATATGCACCTTTAAAAGAAGATGAAGAACAAGTACAACTACTCGACAGCTTTCTGCTTTCTATCGGACCCGAGTGTTCGGTCCTTATTGATCTGTTTGGTCAGCTGATTGCTGTTATGTGAGCAGTAGCGCTCCTGACCTCTGACCTGACGGCCCCATGTCGATTTATCCTCTGCACTGCCTATTATTTTCAAGCCTCCCCCTTTAGTCAATACAATGATGTTGATGGTAAACATATCATAGAGTCACACACACAAAAAAAAGTCTCCCAGGTTTTGTGTTAAGAAAGGGCGTTATTTCAGCTTTACAACCTCCGTGACCCGACCGTCTCCACAAAACTGACCCGCTTGATCACGTAACCCTTCTATCGTCAACGTCCTTTGTTGTTTCCAAAGTGCACGATATTTTAATCTTAAAATCAATGTGTTTTCGCATAATTTCCTCCTCGCGTCCGTCAGGCGTCACACTTGGGGCATTTTAACTTCAGTGAATAGGGTGAAATGCTTTATTGCATTTACTTAAGCAAATAAACACAGGCCGTCGATAGTACTACTGACATTTTGCTCTATGAATATTTAGCTGGCAAATATTTGCGGTGAATAAGTCTTGCAATTTGTAGTGCGTTATTGTGAACGAGTCCGTGCATTTTTGAGAGAGAGAGAGCTTTTGCAGTCAAAGGTCTGGAGCTCAACTTCACTTCATTAATGCAAAACACCGCAATATGAGAGCAGATTTACATACTGTCGAGCGAAAACCAAAACAACAATGATGAACTGCTATTTCCTCTTAGGATGGGCCGCTTTGATGCCTCTCTAAAGGAAGAAAGCGAGTCTTTTTGTGCCTGGAGGTGGGGTGATGAATACTCAATGAGCCAACAGGTGCCGTGTACATGGTTTGAACTACTGAAAAATGAAAACTTGTGCTTTAAAGTGACGGCTCCTTTGATTTCTCCCTGCGACATGCCGCTCTGTTGACTATCCGCTATTGTGATTTATTTCCTGGGAACGAGCAATCAGAGATGGATTGTTTTCTTGATTTCAACACCCCTAATGAGCAAATGAAATGAACAACTGTCTTCTCGGATATTAAGCCCATTCTTTTAAATACAGACACTGTTAAATGATTAGCTATATTACAAGTCTTTTTTTTTTTCTAATTGCAATTTGCTTAGCGAGGAATGCAATGAATATCTCTTAGGCTGCTGTCATTGTTTGCAATCAGTTAAACAATTTAGTTTTTAATGACATTTGCGTTCAGTGAGTTTTCTTTTTGTTTGAGGCGTTTAATTTAAAGAATCATTAGAGTTGTCATATTTTTTACCCCAGTGAATATTCTCAGGGAGGGTTTATTCTTGAAAGTCACTTCGCGTATAGACACAAACCTTGAAGTCTCGGCGACAAAAAGCATTTCCACTACTGTCCAGGAAGCAAAATAGAGTACATCTAACACTCCGCCAGAGTTCAGAATGTTGTATGCATATCTGAAAGTGCAATATATGAAAACTTTTGTCTTCCCACGCAAAGATATTTCAAGCTTCAAACTTTCCAGATCAATAACTCGTGAGCTAAACGTTGTTCAAACACAAATGCCACCTCTTTAACATAGACAACATGCTACAAACTAATTTTACTCAAAACAATCCTTATAATAAAAAAATAGATATTTATGAGCAGGCGGATGAGAAACTGAAGGGACCGGCTCATAATTTTTTCTTTTAAAAAAATTATGCAAAAATACTAACCACTGACGGCAGTGTCAGCCATGCAAGGCACCATCCAAGTCGTCGGAGCACCTGGGGTTAGGTGTCTTGCTCATGGACACCTCCACACTTGGTCAGGTTGAACCATGAATTGAACAACCAACTTTGGTAGCCAACCTTCATAAACCACTGAGTCACTGCCAACCAACACATCTAGTACTTATGCAAAGACAGAAGAGGTGTCTTTCAAAGCAACAGACGTGATTAAATGTCAAGTGACAAAGGAAAGAACGACTTGGATTCAGAGGTGAGGTTACTAACAGAATGCATGAAGACCCAGCGAAGCAATTAATGAATCATTGGCCTAGGCTGCATTAGCTTATCATTAAATTGTTTTTTATTCCAAAGGTTTGCATAAGTACTAGATGTGTAGGGGAATTTAACATGTGCCATTTTAATTATATTTTGCTGAAATGAACAAAATTATTTGGAAAAAAAGATGTGTTAATTTTGCTGAATGAGATTCAAAGATCCGAGTCTGTAAAATCCAAACTTCCCACAACTACTATGCGTCGCTCATACGTCACTTACTTCGTTGCTCTGATTGGTTGTAGATCTATCCAAACGCACCCAATAGTCACAGCCCAGTGGAGCAGTAGCAGGCTCATATTCTGACAAGAATCTGAGTATGATGACGTCAGGCTACAAAACTGTCAGGTTCAGCGAGGACTCAATAGCTGGAGAAAAAAAGTGATATTTATTAAACACTAAAATAAAATAAACAAAATACCCACAAGGGGAAAAAACTAACTTAACAAACTAAACCCCAGGAGCAGAAACATGGCTGACATGGAACAGAAGACATCAAACCTAAGACAACAAACCATCACAGAATTGCATACATGAGGAGACTATACATCAGGAGGCAAACATGTGACGCCAATAAAACAATCAGATAACGAGAGGGGCAGGTCAGGGCAACAGGCATGATGTAACCAAAACATGACACCCCAAAGAACATGGCTAGAATATAACAAAACACCACATGTGCTCAACAAGACAAGACAGACATGTGACAGAAACTCTGCCAGCGGGACATTAAACAGGAAGTGTACTCACAACAGGTTTTGTGAGGGAGCGCAACAGTTTTCAGAGGGAATGCAACATTTCTCGAGGGAACACAAAAGATTTGAAAAATATTTGTTTACACCACCATGTCCCTTTAGGGGCTCTGTAAAATTCTGTTCGCCAAAAAAATCTGATGACATAGCAAAGCATCGTTTGGCTATTTAATTGAAAAATGTAAATAAATAAATAAAGTCATGGGGCAGTCGTGACCTAATAATTAGAGAGTCAGACTTAATCTGAATACCGTCAGGAAATGACTGAGATGCCCTTATGCAAGGCACTTAACCCACAATCGGAGGAGCCACAGAAAAAAATGGCTGCCCAGTGCTCTGGGTGTGTGTGTCCATGGTTTGCTGTGTGTGTGTGTGTGTGTGCACATGGATGGGTTAAATTTCGAGTGTGGGTTACCATACAGGTGCTGTCATATAATTAGAATATCATCATAAAGTTGATTTATTTCACTAATTCCATTCAAAATGTAAAACTTGTATATTATATTCATTCATTACACATTTTAGTTTATTTCTTTTAAGTTTGATGATTATAACTAAGGAAATTCCTAAATTCAGTATCTCAGAAAATTAGAATATTACTTAAGCTAAATACAAAGAAAGGATTTTTTAGAAATCTTGGCCAACTGAAAAGTATAAACATGAAAAGTATGAGCATGTACAGCACTCAATACTTAGTTGGGGCTCCTTTTACTTGAATTACTGCAGCAATGCGGCGTGGCATGGAGTCGATCAGTCTGTGGCTCTGCTCAGGTGTTACAAGAGCCCAGGTTGCTCTGATAGTGGCCTTCAGCTCTTCTGCATTATTGGGTCTGGCATATCACATCCTCCTCTTCACAATACCCCTTAGATTTTCTATGGGGTTAAGGTCAGGTGAGTTTGCAGGCCAATGAGGAACAGGGTTACCATGGTCCTTAAAACAGGTACAGGTTTCTTTGGCACTGTGTGTAGGTGACAAGTCCTGTTGGAAAATGAAATCTGCATCTACATAAAGTTGGTCAGCAGCAAGAAGCATGAAGTGCTCTAAAACTTCCTGGTATACGGCTGTGTTGACCTTGGACCTCAGAAAACACAGTGGACCAACATTAGCAGATGACATGGCACCCTAAACCATCACTGACTGTGGAAACATTACGCTGGACCTCAAGCAACATGAATTGTATGCCTCTCCTCTCTTCCTCCAGGTTATGGGACCCTGATATCCAAGGTAAATGCAAAATGTACTTTCATCAGAGAACATAACTTTGGACCACTCAAAAATGACTACCCTTGAAGGGACTACCCTTGAATGTGACTTGACACAAAGAATGTGACAGCTGAAACCTATGTCAAAAACGTAGTGGTTTTTGAAGCATTGACTCCAGTTGCAGTAGATTTTTATTAAATCTCCCCCACATTTTAGACATAGGCTTTTTAAATCTCCCCCACATATTTGAATGGATTTTATTTCACAATCATCTCCAGGGTGCGGTTATCCCTATTGCGTGTACACTTTTTTCTACCACATCTTTACCTTCCCTTCACATCTCTATTAATGTGCTTGGACACAGAACTCTGTGAACAGCCAGCCTCTTTTGCAATGAGCTTTTGTGTCTTGTCCTCCTTATGCAAGGTGTCATGATCATCTTATGGACAGCTGTCAAGTCAGCAGTCTTCCCCATGATTGTTTGGCCTACATACACTGAGAGATCATTAAAGGCCTTTGCAGGTGTTTTGAGTGAATTAGCTGATTAGAGTGTGACACCAGGTGTCTTCAGTATTGAACCTTTTCACAATATTCTAATTTTTGGAGATACTGAATTTGCGATTTTCCTTAGTTATCAGTTATAATCATCAAAATTAAAATAAATAAACATTTGAAATATATCAGTATGTGTGTAATGAATGAATATAATATACGAGTTTCACTTTTTTTTAATGGAATTAGTGAAATAAATCAACTTTTTGATGATATTCTAATTATATGACCAGCACCTGTAATTGACCATCACGCCACAACAAAGTTCAATGTCTTTATTAAATTCTGCCTTAAGTATATAGTTGACTGGGATATAATCCCTGAAGGGAGGGTTTTTTTGTGGTTCAATTGACCAATAAATGAATTAATAAAGATGTGTTGAGTTTATCTATTTTGTGTCAGTCACCACTGGTCTCTTAGAAACTACACTGAGATTGTGCTTCACCGCTGAAGTAGTTCAGCACCTTGGACAGTGCCCATAACACACTACATAAAGAGTTCAGCACCCGGAACAGCACGTTTACAATGCTGGACCCAGAACTGTGACACGACTGCAGTTCCACATCCTTCACACAGCAGAGTCAGATGAGGTTCCCTCTACCGGATCAACACTCTTGTGCGGTGAGCTGAACAGAATGACAGAAAACTCAGCTGCAGGCCTGCAGTCTTACCTACTGAAGATTTACATAAACATATCAACAAAATTACCCATTCATTCAACAAATAGCCCAACAGGTTAACCTCAACACACCATACAGAAATATAAAAGACAGCGTGAAATGCCATTTGCCAAGCATTTAACAAGCAGACAGTACTTCTGTTCCTCACGGCCTCATTTTACTAAACAAGTGAAATAAAAAGCAAAAATTGTTTTAAGGTGTCATTGTTACAGCACAATTATATATTTAAGTCATTTTAATTAAAGACATGTACTTACTATAGGCTTAAGGTATTGTTAATGGTTCTATTGGTCAAGAAATTATTTGGATATAAACTGGTATATTAAAGCGGCAGTGGATTCTTTCATTGGTGTACATCATCATCAGTAGAGGCTTGTATACGGTTGTATAAGCTCATGCCACTAACACTGACATCATGCTCCGCTGCCATTTTCCAAAAGAGTCATTCAAGGCCTGGAATCAACTGCTCCCCTCTCCTAAGTCCACATTAAAGCTGCTATATATATTACAGTAGTAACAGTCACATAATCTCTCTGAGACTCCACTCCTTCTTTCTGCTTGGTCAAGCACTGGGAGCCACGGTGAGGGGTTGGAAAGGTCTGGATCAGTCAGCCTCTCTGGCAATGCGATATTCACGGTTGCCATTAAACCACAGAGAGGATTGTGGGTGTAAAGTTTAGTCAGCAGGATTTAACTCTTGCGTAAGACACAGCAGACGTGCATTCCGGTCAAAAAGACATGATACTTCCCACATTAGGTTATGAAGTTAACATTTACTGTTCAGTCTAGCAATACTTTTTTAAAACTATTTAGTCTATATAATAATAATGATAATGTAAGTTTTCTGTGAGAGTTGTGTTTAGGGGTAGAGTTAGGGGATAGACTATACATTTTGAACAGTATAAAAATATTATGTCTATGGAAGTCCACATAAAACATGGAAAAACATAAAACGCGCGTGTGTGTGTGTGTGTGTGTGTACATGTTTTTCTATTCTGGTGGGGACTTCAATCTAAGGCACATTGACTCGTGTCACCATGGGGACCTAAAATGTGGTCCCCATGAGGAAACAAGCTTAGAAATCATACAGAATGTCTGTTTGTTTGTTTTTTAAATGCAAAAAAAAAAAGTGTGATGGGCAACTTTTAGGGTAGGATTAGTGTATAAGTTTATAATATACAGTTTGTACAGTATAAGAACCATTATATCTATAGAGAGTCCCAACAAAGGTAGTAAACAGTGTGCATGCATGTGTGTGTTTGTTTAAACCTTGTATGGTGTCCGGGTCTGTTGGACCTGTTTTCATTTTTTATCAAAGGAAAAATGAAATGATCAATTATTTTTTCAAACTGAGACTCATTGGCCTTGGCTCATTTTCTGTGAGGAATATATATCAGAACACATTTTCGATGACCACACACTGTACACCCCCCCCCCCCTACACATTTATATTACACACAGAATGGCTAATAAAAGTGTGGGAATTGTAGGTCCTGTGTACCTTTACTCTGTCCTTCCTCCTCCTGTCAGGGCCTGATGTTAGTGTGTGTGTGTGTGTGTGTGTGTGTGTGTGTGTGTGTGTGTGTGTGTGTGTGTGTGTGTGTGTGTGTGTGTTCATGCATATGGTTTATGAGGACACAAATGTGTATAATGACATGGGCATTACAACGTATACATGGTTTATGACCACATCTGTGTCCAAAAGTTTTCTGTGATGGGTAGGTTTAGGGGTAGTCTTAGTGTAAAGGGATAGATTATACAGTTTGTACATTAGAAAAACCAGTATGCATTTGGGAAGTAACCATACACCACATATCCAAGTGTGTGTGTGTGTGTATGTGCGCGTGCATGAGTGTATGTGTGCGTGTGTGAGAGAGAGGTTGTGTGTAAGTGTGAGAGAGTAGCTACAAGAGTGAGTTTTGTTTCTACCCCTGCCGGTCCCACATGAGGTTGCAATTCTTAAATGTGATCTAACAAAGGAAAACAGAAAATATTAACCATATATGCTGCTTATATTGCTTGTAATTGGGATTAAGTAAACCTCTGTTGAGTATTTTAACATAACTTTTTTGATTGTGTTGAATTAAAAACCCCAAAATGCAGCGGGTCCACCAGACCCACGAACACTGGCTGAGTAACAAAAATATGAACACCACACAAGGTTTAAGACGAGAGACCACCAGGAGTGGTTTTCTTTGTTTCTATTGTATTTTGATTTTGCTTTCTGCATGAAAAGGTCAATGTGAAGGAGATTTATAGTTCATATTCTCTAAATAAAACACTCTTCACCACAAATAACTCTGAATACTAATGAGATTTAATCAAAGGTGGTAGTTGCCCTAAAAAAATTTAGAAGCACTGAATGGGCACTTTACAAACTGACATTTTACTGAAAAGCAAGAGCTGTTTTCATCAGCTCGGGATAAAAGCTCAACTTGTTTACTGGTCCAAAATTACCTTTACATGCTCTTCAGACACACAAACAAAAGCCTTGCCATGTAATATTAATGTCCGACAAGTCTGGTTTCGCTCCGGAGGTTTTGTTGACGTGCTATCCTTTAATCTTCTCCACAATAGCACTTAAAAATGCTGCTAATTTGCAAATGGGATTAAAAATGTGTGGATAAATAATGTATTACAAACACCCGTGTGCCTCCGAACTGCCTGTGAATACTAAACCCACGGGTGTTTTTTATTTATTTCGACACTTTGGTCTCACACACCTTCAAAGAGACGCACCGCTTGTTTGTCTTTCATTAGTGTCAAAGCACAGCCTATGCTCCAAACCCGCGGCAGAAACTCAATATTCTGTCTTCTCACCTTAGAATGACACAGTGGACCGCGGTTTCGCTTGCAAACAGGAGGCCGTTCTGCTGAGAGATCATATACCGCGTTTCTCTTCACTCAGACCCAGAGCCTTTGTAGTCCCAGCCATCCCACTCTCGTCCGAGTCCCAGATGAGCACTTTGTCTCTAGTTGGGTTAATAAGGTTATAATCTCACCATTAAAGCACATCATCTTTGTCTCTCATGGCACTCTTTGCAGGATAATCCTGTTAAATTTGAACTCATTTATGTCAGACCATAAACATAAGATGGATGTGTCCTTCACATTGACGCAGTCCGCTCTATTTGGGTGAAACTAAAAGAACAGAGACAGAAATATAGAGAGGCTCTCTGGGGCAGACAAAAGTAACACTTTAAAGTTTGGTAGAAGAGTAACAGAGTAACCTTAGAGAGTTCACTGAAGGGGACATGGCAGAATACTGTTGATATTATTAGAAGCATAATATTGATTACTGGATCTAGCACAACCCTTAAAAACATGTCCTGTGTGCACATTTCTATACATCTGATGGTTTAGTAACTTACAATAATTTGTAAGATAAACAAACATGCTATATTTTATTTGTTGTGACCTTTACAACACATCACAACACACACGTAATGGGCTACATGATATATGCAGTATGATTCTTATTTTGATCATATAGGTATTTAATGTAGCCTGACAAGCCAGACCCACATCAAGAGGAAGTTGGGTCTGGGAACGGTGGGACAAACGGTTGTCTTTCAAAGTCGCTCTGCACAAAATATGATAGCGCTACAACCAACCAGAGCAACGAAGAAGGTGAAAGGGAGCTAGTTGATAGAATAAACTTTTTCAGTATCAGGTCGGCAAAACTCGGAACACATATCCCTGTTTTTAAGAATGATTTCAATGCCATTCTTTTTTATTTTCTCAAAGAAAAACCTTACTCCAAGTCTTCCAGAGTCGTGACCAAAGCCGATTCAAAATACCACTGTTCGCCAGCTTCCTTGTATTAAAGTAGCATGTGGAACCGTCTCAACTCTGCCGTCATTAGGGGTTTTGAAATTGATCATTTATTTCGGACGATTTGATATCGGTTCAGTAATAGACCATAATGTTACTGACATCATGTATAATGTTATGTCACGTGTGTGCTTTGTCGTGGTATCATACAATGTCAGAGGGAGGCGAGATGCCAGTGAGAGTAATTCATCCGGGCACATTTCGGCTTTAAGAAACTACCTGGTAAGCACGACCTGGAGAACACATGCACTGTGTGTAAATCAAAGCTATGATTTATCAAAATGATTTCATTACACTTGGGTACATAAATGTATCTCTGCAAAATAGATATTAATTATAATACTGTCACTGAACTCCGTAAACTTAATATTTTTCCCCTCACGCATAACTCACGATTCCAATACATGCATATCTCTCCCGGTGCTCATCTCCTCCTGCCTCTCTCGCTATTAATGCACTATACAAATAAGAATAAACCATCTAAAATGCTTTGAACAATCATAATACTAAAACTAAATGTGATCTGGTGATTTAAATGCTGCTTTTGCTTTCACTAAGGAGTGCCGCTTTAAATGATGTTTGCGCATTGAGTTTGAGGAGCTCCTCCGCCTCCCCCACGCCCTCATTTTACGACATGGACACACGGAAGACGGCAAAAGAAGTGAAACTTCTCCATGGAGATCGGGGGTGTCTCAATCATCTCACTAGTCCACTAGTCAGGGCACTGATTAGGACAGAAGTCAATGGGCTGGCTCCCTGATCAGTGCCCTGGTACTGCCTGAACTAGTGAGATGACTGAGACGCGCCCATCAAGCCGATCACCAGGGAAGTGGAAAAAAAAACAAAATTGTTTTATTTGGGAGTTTAAAGAGTGGGATTAAAGGCAGCCTCAAAAACAAAACATGGACCTCAATTACGAGTAGGCCTACTGTTAATAGTGTGGGGGTTGAGAACCGCACTCCAGCAGTTTAAATAGCTGTTTGGATGAGAAATTATCAATGCATTATTTTACAGAACATGTTTTGAAACAATTAGCATTTACTTTCGTATCACGGCACATGTAGGCTATTGGGGTGTACGATATAGTGATGATGATGTGATGTGGAGTATACCATTCATTCACATTAATAATAGCATGACAATTTGTAAGATTCTTCTTCTTATTATTATTTTTATTATTAATAACGCTTATTGTTATTTAGAAGAAGAATGTCATTATTATTTATTTTATTATTAGTATTATTTACAAGAAGAAGAATGTCATTTTTATTATTTTGTCAGTCTGAATTATTTTCAGTCCCAGTCCGTGCGCAGATGCCGGGCCTATCCCTGAACCGTCAGGTAAAGCGCACAGGCTCGCAACTGGAGGAATACATGCCTACAAATCAAATGCTTTGGTAAAGTCACACAAATTAAACACTGAAGTCCATGTTGCACAAAAAATAAACACTGAAGTTTATAATTACTATGTTGTTGTTGTTGTTTTTTACAGTGGGTCATAATATAGCATATATTTGTCAGTGCATATTGTAGTGTTTTTGTTTTTCTCAAACTCAAAACATGCGTACACCACCTCCTGAGCTGGCGTAGGATTTGAGCGTGCCGTACACCAACGTCCATATTGATAAATCTCAAAGTCACCGTGGGTTTGGGTGTACGCAAGGTGTATGCTGGAAATTTGGTGTACGCACTTTTGATAAATGAGGGCCAATGTGATTGCCGTGACCAGTTTGTTTTTTAAGCTCATAAGCCAAAGAGTTGCAAGACAACCCTGTAAACTATATTAAATGCATTTCAGAAAAGTAATATGAAATTGAACACTTATTAGTCACAAAAAAAAAAAAAAAATGCCCTTGTTAACCCTTGTTACAGCAACACCGGTGTCTACAAAGAGCTTAGTGTAAATATGAGCTTATTGAGAACAGATACATGTTAAATGTTTTTTATGTTATGCTATTTTTATGTTATGCAATTAGCAAGGTAGCAGATATTGAATTAGCTAGTTAAAGCTAACCACATTTGAGACGACATGATACATTTATATTAAATGAATGAACTAGCTCATTGTGAGCATATATTAGC
This sequence comes from Pseudorasbora parva, assembly GCF_024679245.1. Lineage (NCBI taxonomy): Eukaryota > Metazoa > Chordata > Actinopteri > Cypriniformes > Gobionidae > Pseudorasbora > Pseudorasbora parva. Next base: position 7,862,382 of record NC_090183.1, read on the forward strand.
ATATTTCAAGATCAATTAAAATGTATAAGTACAAAATAAAAATATGCATGTTCTTAATTTTTTTTTTTTTTTTAATTTTTTTATAATTACCGGGTTGCCTGGTTACCTGGTTACTGACAATCTTTAAAATATCTTCTTTTGTGTTCAGCAGAAGAAACTTGTTTTTGAACAAGTTGAAGGAGAGCAAATGATGACAGAATTCTCATTTTAGGGTTAACTATTCCTTTAATGCTGGTTCTGACAGAAAGGTGTAATACTACACAGTGTATTAAAGTTTTTTTTTTTTTTTTTTTTTGCATATGGGGCTGCATAGTCACAGACCAGTCCATGCCCATGCTGACCCCTGTCCACCGCCAAAAGTGCCAACAGTGTGCACATTAGCATCAGAACTGGACCACAGAGAAATGGAAGAAGGTGGCCTGATGAAGCACGTTTTCTTTTACATCAAGTCCAGGGCCAGGTGTGTGTGCTTTGCTTACCTGGGGACCCATGGCACCAGGATGCACTATGAGAAGAAGGCAAGCTGGCCGAGGCAGTTTGATGATTTAGTCAATGTTCTGCTGGGAAACCTTGGGTCCTGCCATTGGGTCCTGGATGTTACTTTGACATGTGACATTGAACGTGGGGGAGAGGACGCTGGCGTTGTCTGTTCGCCGCTTCTCCACCCACAACAAATCATGTTAATGTACTATTAGATTTACATTTTATTTTATTTCCTTATGTTTGTGACTAGTCTAACAGTCAGAGCTACAATTGGGACTGTTGCTGATTGCTGGCAGCCACTGAGAGGTCGTTGTTCGTCGTTTCGCCGTTTTCAACCGCTTCTTTAATGTTTACGTTTGAATTGCTGCGGTTGGTTTCTGGTTTGGAGGACATTTGATGTTTCTCGCCGCGGGTGCTCACTGGTGGTCTCCCTTGGGCTTGGGCTGCATGGTGGCTGAGGTTTGCACCGGGCTAGCGTCATCCGGGCTCTCGTCGTCGGCGTCCGGCATGATGTTGGGATGTTCTGCTTCTCGGCTGCGCCGCTGTTCCGTCCTGCATTGCGACCGTGGAGCGGCTTGGACATCTGCGCCGGCCCCGGTGTGTCCACAGAAGTGCCCGGAGGAATGTTCTGCCTCCTGCATGGTGCTGCAGCGATCCCCATCGTTTGAATCATCATGAAGAAGACCCATCATCTGGTCTTCAGCTGTCGTGCCTCGGCGATGTCATCGGGACACTGCCGCTGGGAGAAATCTGAAACATGGAGTGGACCACAGTGTGCTGCGGAGCTAACAGAGACTTCCACCATCAGCTGTTTTCTGTCCACCATCAGCTCTGTTTCTGTTCACCATCAGCTCTGTTTCTGTTCACCATCAGCTCTGTTTCTGTTCTGTTTTCTGTGTTGGTTGATTGTTTGTAGTATTCTATATTTTTACTTGTTATTCATTTTTTGTTGTTATCCCCCCCCCCCCCCCCCCCCCCCCCTTTGTTGCACTTTGAGATTCTTCGGAATGAAAAGTGCATTATAAATAAAATCTATTATTATTATTATTATGTCCCACCTACCTAAGCATTGTCACAGACCATGTACACCCTCTCATGGAAACGGCATTCCCTGGAGGCTATGGTCTCTTTCAGCAGGATAATGTGCAAAAACAGAAGGGTTTACACTCGGGGGCACAATTTTGAGGTGTTGACTTGGCCCAGATCTCAATCCAATCGAGCATCTGTGGGATGTGCTGAACAAACAGGTCAGATCCATGGAGGCCACCTTGCAACTTACAGGACTTAAAGGATCTGCTGCTAACATACTGTTACCAGATACCACAGCACACCTTCAGGGATCTAGTGGAGTCTATGCTTTGACGGCTCAAGTCTCGTCATAATGTTATGCTTTATCTGTGTATGTATAAATAATTAAAGAGCTCACTAAACACAGCGTCGGCACTGAAAAATGTTAATTAAATGTAAATCCTTTTGCGTATGAATAATCTTGAACTGATGTACAAGATTTGTAGACATGTTCTGAACTTTATGAATCCTGTGATGACTGATCGAAACTGAAATGAAATCGAGATGAACTAATAAAACGAAGCCATTTGCAGTATTTGTGTGGCTGAATTAATTATCAAATCTCATCAAGTATGAAAAATGTATGTGTGCTGGGACCACACCAACATATGAATACCTATGAATACTTATGAGGTTACACAGTAATGTCACTTAAAACCTGCTGTTTGTATTGTTGCCATTTTTACATAATGCATTAAAGTAATTGTCAATAAACCTCAAGAGATCCCAAATGATAGATCGTTTACAATGTTGACTCATAAATAAATGCATGTTAGAATCCGTATGGTTTTTTTGGCAGCGGGAGCGGCTCTAAATTTTGTAACACGGATTCTAACACAACTATTTATTTCTCTGAAAACACTCATTTGAGAGGAGAGGTCTCCATAACAGCACGTGTAACTTACAGTGGTTAATAAAAGTAGCAGAAGGGGGGGAAATTTCTAACAATCTTCAATTGTTCTAATTGGCATCATTAATTTTCTCTATGGGCCTCAAGATAATTACATGACATTAGTGTCATGTATAATGCATGAGCCATTTTCACCCCCCACATTCTACGGCCCAGTGTTGGTGTGTGTGTGTGTGTGTGTGTGTGTGTGTGTGTGTGTGTTATATTTTTATATTCATCTTGAAAACAGCATGTGTTTAAATTCACAGTGAGCATGCATGTATTTGGTCTGATATGGAGTGCAGTTTATGATATAATATATTCACGGTCATCAAATTGTCTCAGCATACTGGTGACATCTACTACTCAACAAATGCAGAGTCTTGCAATATATTGCGGTGTTGCATTGCTTTTCAGACCAGGCAGTTAAGCATACACACATTGCTAAACTAAACGTACTGTATTGGTTAAACAATAATAAACTGTCTTACTTGACATTATCTAAAATCGGGACAGACTGAGCTGTTAATTGAAATAGATCTTCACTGAACATGAAGTATCATAACAATGTCCATACACAGTCAGCAGTTCATTAGCCCTTTAAAAACGGAATATAAAGCCTGACTGAGTTCTTAATTTGAAATTGCATAGTTATATTATGATAGTTGACAAACAAAGAAAGTTGTTACACTAGAAATAAATTATCATAAAATATAAGTTTTCTAAGATGTGTCACTAGCATCTCAAATCAATATAAACTAAAATGAATGAATGCAAAAAATAATTTCACATTAAACACTGCAATACTAACAACAAAAATCAAATTAGTAAATAAATCAAGATATAAAAATAAAAATAATAATAATAATTATATATATATATATATATATATATATATATATATATATATATATATATATATATATATATATATTCATTTTTTTCAAAAATTAATCATTATTGCATATTCAATCATATTCTGTCTTAGCAACAGTTAAAAAAAAGTATGTTCTATATTTTATGAATATTGGTAGTATGAATGAAATTTGGACATACTACATTCGCCATGTTGTTACTGTCGCGTGTCCTACCAGTGTCAGTTGGGTCGCTTCACTGCCATTTATAAATCCTCTCCCATGACCTCATGGTAAAGTATCCATTGAATGTGCATCTCAAAACAAAGTTACTTTTTTGCAAACTATATAGCTAAATACTCAATTTCGGACGCAGTGCATGTGCACTTTTAAAGTCTTTTTTCCTTTGAACTTCTTCTTACTATTCTACGGCAGATCGCAAACATGTGCATTACCGCCACCTATCTCTAAAATAGACCATTGACATTCTACTTATACTTTCTTTTTGATCCACATACAATCATCCCTGAACACCCAAATAGAATATTTAAAAAAAAAAAAAAAAAAAAAAAAAAAAAAACAAATGTTGAAAAGCTTCACAGAGCTTCATCTATCGCTGCATAGCTCTAATGTTCACATCAGAGAACATAACTTTAGACCACTCAGCAGTCTTTTTTGTCTTTAGCCCAAGTGAGACACTTCTGCCGCTATCTGTTGTTCAAAAGTGGCTGACACAAGGAATGTGACAGCTGAAGCCCATGTCTTGCATACGTCTGTGCGTAGTGGTTCTTGAAGCACTGACTCCAGCTGTAGTCCACTCTTTATGAATCTCCCCCACACTTTTAAATGGGTTTTGTTTCACAATCCTCTCCAGTGTGCGGTCATCCCAATTGCTTGTACAGTTTTTTTCTACCACATATTTTCCTTCCCTCCGCCTCTCTATTAATGCTTGGACACAGAGCTCTGTGAACAGCCAGCCTCTTTTGCAATGACCTTTTGTGTCAATGGTCATCTTTTGGACAACTGTCAAGTCAGCAGTCTTCCCCATGATTGTGTAGCCTACAGAACTAGACTGAGAGATCATTTAAAAGCCTTTGCAGGTGTTTTGAGTGAATTAGCTGATTAGAGTGTGACACCAGGTGTCTTCAATATTGAACCTTTTCACAATATTCTAATTTTCGGAGATAATGAATTTGGGATTTTCCTTAGTTGTGAGTTATAATCATCAAAATTAAAATAAATAAACATTTGAAATATATCATCATAATATATCAATAAATGATTTTTGAAAAGAATTAAAGGTGCACTTTGTAGTATTTTTGCAGTAAAAAATATCCAAAAACCACCAGGCCAGTGTTATATATTTTGTTCAGTTGAGTACTACAATATCCCAATGTTTCCAACTCTTTGTAAATTGGTAGAAAATTGCTTTTTTAATTAAGGCCCGGGTCAATTGCGTCATATCTGCGCTACCCTCGGTTTCGGCTTTTATTTGGCAGGAGTGCTTTACTCTTAGCAGTGTGAACAAGTGAACGCACAGAGTAACATCATGACATCATTTTCAACACACTTAAATGTATCTAATATGATAAACAGAGCTGCAATACCTCATAATCATAACCGGAAGAGCGGAAATACTGCAGGCGCCCGGCGACCCTGTCCCGTCCCATCATAATAAAAGCCCCGTTGTTTACGAGGCGGGTATTTGTGTAACAATCTCTCCAACGGCCGTGCTCAGTTTCACGACACTCGATCCTGCTCTGCTTTACACTACAGTAACGTTAATAACTGCATCCATTAACATGATATACTGTATATATAAAAAAATTGTATTTGTATTTTGTAAAATGTTTACCTTAAAATTACACCTTTAATTCAAGGGTTTGTTAGCGTGATTGGAGAAAAACAAACAAACTAACAAACAAACAACAACAAAATTACAGCACAGGCAACATAAAACATACACAACATGTTAGTATGTATATTTTCCTCAATGAACATGACAAGCACCATAAAGTACGGTTCAAATTACAACTTATTCTGTCCATCAAATGTGCTTGTTTTGGATGAGGATAAGTTTACTGGAGAATTGGGGTTTCTCCCCAAAAAACAGTAAAGATTTTCTTTGTTGTCAAATGTTGTCAAAACGATCTCCGTTCACACAAGGATCCGTGAAAATGACTAAAAACACTGTGTTATGCTGACAGGCCAGTAGTAGGCAATGTCATTTTATAAAGAAACACTACGCGCCTTGTAACATGTAATGCACATGTTCATGATGTCAACGTTTTCGTTTTTTTTTTTTTTTTTTTACATGGAAACCATAATGGTATTGTTATTCAAAAACCTTGAAACCCATTTTCAAAAGTACACATTTTCAGGCCCCCCAAATGTACCCAGTGTAGTGTAAATGAACGGCCAAAACACATAAGAACTTTTCTGTTTTTAGATTAACATTTTGTAGAGTAAACGGCCCATTAGCTTCCAGGGGTACAATAGAAGAAAGCGAACCATAAAACTCCCTCTGTAAGCCACCAAACATTTCTATGGTCATCGTTCTCAGTTTGCAATGCTTTGATCAAAACACACATTGTGTTCATGAGTATAGCCCATACATATTTTATTATTTACTAAAGTGGCAACATGATTGCTGACCAGCAGCAATACAGAAACCCATTGTCAGAAAGAATGAGCAGATTAAAAGAAAGAAATACTGATTTAAGGGAAAGATAAAACATCCACACCATTACACAATAACCACCCCGAAAATGTGCACATTCCGCCTTCTCCGTCAAGGTGTCATACCCAACATTTCTTCAGACACCCTGCCACAATCGCTCATAATCAAAATATCGTTCATCAGAAAGCCGATTGCATTTGTATACACTTTTATTAAACTTACACTTTATTCTGAGGGTCCCCTATTCACTCTGTTGACTATAGGTCAAGTTGCATTTACATGTCAACCAACTACAATAAGGGGTTAGAATTAAAGAGATAGTTCACCCAAAACTTACAAACATTTAAAAATCATATAGACTAAGGATAGAGCAAAAAAAAAAAAAAACACCGGAGCCGTGTGGAGCAGTTATACTATGATGATAGATGCATTTTTATGGACTTGAAAAACAAAACAAAAATCCACTGCCATTATAAAGCTTCGAAGAGCCAGGACTTTTTAAATATAACTTCAACTGTATTTGTCTGAAAGTATAATGCCATATACACCTTGGGTGACTTGGTGACATGGACATGTGTGAATTTTCAGTTTTGGGTTTCAGTTTTCAATTTAAATTCTGTCGTTAATTACTCACCCTCATGTCGTTCCAAAAACGTAAGACTGGAACAGAAATTAAGATATGTTTGATGAAATCTGAGACCTCTCTGACCCCTCCATAGACAGCAACGTAAGGTGCAGAAAGGTAGTAAAGAGATAGTCCATGTGACTCCAGTGGTTGAAGCTTAATTTTATGAAGCGATGAGAATCATTGCTGTGCACAAAAACAAACAAAAATAACTTTATTCAACAATTTTTCTAGTCTGTATTAAACTCCTACGCAGTTTACACAACAGTGCAGCCGATGCTGTTCATGTGAGCACCACGACGCATGCTGTGCTGTATTTGCAATTGGAAATTGCGAACGAGACTGGCACAGACTGCTTATAGACAGAAGCAGGCCCAGACTGGCCATCGGGAGCACTGGTTGAATTTCTGGTGGCCTGGCAACTGATTTGGCCTGCTGCACTTTTTCTTCTTTTTCTTTCTTTTTAATATATTAGTTTATTTATATATTATTTCCTTTTGAATTATATATATATATATATATATATATATATATATATATATATATATATATATATATATATATATATATATATATATATATATATATATATATATATCGGTAATTGCCCCAATGCAATACAGTGATCATTCCCGAATTCGGCATTTGACATTAAATTGATAATAAATAATTAAAGGGATCCCCTGGTGTTGAGACTTGTATGGCTTAATATAACATAAATGATGTCTCTTACTGAATTATGTAGTAGAAAACCCATGAAAGATCTACGTTATTTTAAAAATCGATTTTATATTTGGACCATGGGCGGCGCCATTTTGTTTGCGTTCTAGGTTGATGACGTAGAGTGGTTGAACTCCTCAATCAGCTGGCATTACCCATAGCTATTTTTACCACAACGCAACTCGAAAATTGTTTCAGAGTTAAACAAAACCAATGAATTCCTTTGTAATTATACTTAAAACACACTCAAACATACATGTGCACACAAACTCACCTACACAAGTCACAAACAGATCGGCGGGCGCGCACACGACAGGCTCTGTCTCAATCGAGATGTTGGGCTGCTCAGTCTCCACGACAGGGGCTGAATCTGAAATCGACCCTATACCCTTAAATAGGGCATTATTTGAAGGGACGGACATTTGTAGTGTTGTCCGACACCTAGTGGACGAGTGCAGTCATCCAGTCTCACGTTCCACCGCAATAACGTGTAAAGCCGATTTACAAACAGCTGTCCGACTTCACGCACTCAAACATACATGTGCACACAAACTCTCTCTCACACACAGACTCTCACACACACCCCAACAGGTCGGCGCGAACACACACACACACACACACACACACACACACACACACACACACCAACAGATCGGCGCGAACACACACACACCCCAACAGATCGGCGCGAACACACACACACACACGCACGCACTGCGCGCGCATACATAACCCTCAATCTATTCCCTGTGTTGATATCCTGTTCAACACATCCTGTTCCCTAGATAGACTGTTGATAGTAGATTAACTATAATGCCTAATGTGACCAGCAGAGGGAAATATCTAGGTAGGACGATGGGATAAAGTAACGTGAGGAAGAGAGGCAGGATAGTTTGGTGATGATGCATGCGATTGAGACAGAGCAGTCAGGTGTGTGCCCAGCCAACACGTGTATGTGGGGCCCACATGGGTTAAACATGGGTTACAGGGGTACAGAGTGGGCATGGGCTCAAAATGGGCATCTTATCTGGGGCCCACTTGGGTGAACTAAGTAGGTCCCACATGGGCAAACCCAGCTGGGCTCCACATGTGGGACCTAGTTGGTTCACCAATGGGAAATGAGTACATGGGTTGAAAATGGGCTACACAGCTAATTAATTTTTACCAAAAAGACAAGTGCAAACACAGTCAATTCCAAAGGTTGATTACATGGGTAGATAGCACACAAATATGCAACCTTGAAATAATTATTTTATTTTCACACTTTAACACAATGTGACTTCAATCTAATAAAAATCTAAAAATTCCAACACAATTGCAATTTTACCTAATTTTCAACCATGAATGAATGTCACGATGGCCTATTACCGAAAGTCTCCTCCAAAGGCTGAATGTTCTCTCTAAATGTGCACTCGTGGCCGGGAACCACAGAACATTTTTTCTATATATTATTTTGTAAACATAAGTCTATACATTTTCTTTTTTTTTTTTTTTTTTAAATGCAAGTTATTTGTAGATTAATGTAACAAGTCATTGTTGTCCATTGTAATTTGTAGGCCTAAGTTAAATTCTATAGTTAAAGTTCTATAGCCTACATTAGTTATTTTTGTAAAGCAAGCTATTTGTAAACTAACCAGAGTAATACTATACATTGTTTATTTTTGATATGTAACTTGAAATGTGTTGCTGTGTTTTATTTTTGTGAAAAAAAATAAAAGAGAAGTGGTTGTTCTGTACATTGTTTATTTGTTAATGCAATTTCTAATTTGTACATTAAACTAATTCTTCTATAAATATATTTTCCGGTCAAATTAAAATGTGTAAATTAAAATACTTTGGTCTATACATTACATAAAGTAGGCTACTTTTTACAACTATTTATACAGTATAATTTAGGTTTAACATCAGAAAGAACACAAATTTAAATTAACAGATAAAACAGAAGACAACATTTGTATGTAGGCTACACTTTCATTGAGCTGAGTGGGAGACCATGCTGGTCCGGGATGGGCTGCACAATAGAGACCCTGGCTCAGCCAGAGGGACATCATCCGAGTTGTGTCCACTGTCTTCATGTTTGCTGGACTGAATCAGTCGATGCCATGTCATAAAAAGTACAACGCATTTGAATAATCAACAAAAAAAAAAAAAAAAAAAAAAGAAGTAGGCTGGGCTACTTCAATAAAGTCTTGGACGTAAATATATAAATGTGAAAATGTATTGTTACGGTTACATTTAACATAAGAAATAATATGTTAACTAAACCATAGGTTAGGCTTTAAACCTGGTCATTGTCTGGTCTCCTGATGTCGCAGGCTTTGAAGCATGTTAAAATCCGCTCAAAATTCATAAAAAGCGAATAAAAAAATCTATTAAAAAAAACACTATTTTGCCTCCATTTCTCCTTTTAAAATCCCTTCACAAACCTGCTGTCAGTTTTCACACACCTGCTATAGGTCATTTAATGACGCTTGGTTCAGTGTTGCCAAGTCTGAAATTTGGCTACTTTTACACTATTATTGCTGTGGAATGTTTGTTGCCTGTAGTCCACAGGTTTGAGTTGGCTTTACCCTAGCAATATTTCTATCTCCCATCCGCCGCGTTTTGGCGCATTTTGGCCGTGATTCCGCAACTTTTTATTTGCAATTGGAGGGGTTTTGTTGTGTGGACCTGGCAACCCTGTATCTCGTCCGGTTTGGCTTTCGAAGCGCGCACATTGTCACAGCCTCTGTCACTTTGCTGAAAGACAGGATTTCTTGCTGACTGCCAGTGGATTCAAGGTAAGAACAAACAATTTCTAAACTGAAATGTTAATTAAAGTACATTGTTTTCAAAGCATAAGGTTAATCATAGATTTTTTTAAGTTAAAATTTTAGTTAGACTTCGCTAAATCGTGGCATTTTCCGGCGCCATGACCAAACGATAAGCTTAACTGTACCCTATTATAGAAATAATCTTATTTTCTTATAATTAGTAGTATACAAACTGTGAATTATTACAAATATTTTGGAGACTTCAGCATTGAAATTGTAGGCTACCACTGTTTTCCGATATAAATCCCTCAATGGTAGTAATTTCTTAGTTTGTGTAAAGTGTGCACATCAAACTCCCAGAATGAAAGCAGGACTTATTTATATTTCCAATGTAATTATGAGACAAGCGTTCCTGCCTATGTGCTTCTTTTCCTTTTTTATTTAGTGTTAATTTAAATAACAAATGCACAAAAGATTACCAATATAGAAGCGTTATTTATTTATTTTTGCCGTGAGAGGCGCCTTTTTAAAATGGTTTTCTGATAGCAGTGAGCGTTTTGCGGGCTGTTTATGCGTTTATAAAGAAGGGCTATGAGCGCATGAACCAAAAAAAAAAAAGCACCTCTAAGCAGCAAAGCGTCCGACGTCATCTCGTTTTTTAACACTCAAGAATACTGTTCCAAATAATTTACATTGGCTTCTGAAGGATTTGGTAATACTTGAGTCATAGTAATAGTTCGGATCTTCACTTAATAATTAATTAGGCTATATGCATCATTCTAATTATTAATCTGAATGTAGTACTTCTCAAAGAGGTATGACATTTTTTGTCATTGATTAGCTAATAATTAATTGAACTGAAAACAGTAGAAAAAAAAGGAAATAAGTAATTGGTTATGTAAGAAATGAGGGATATTTCCCCCAAATATAAATCTCAAAATTCTCCTGAGTACCACCAGCCCTGCACAGTTTGTATGTCTCCCTCATCTATCACACCTGATTCAAATCAAGAGCTCATTAGCAGAAACTGCAAAACCTGAAATGGGTATGTCAGCCCCCTCCACCTTCAACTCCTTTAACGGGTGTTACTCCAGACCGCACCAGGACAGTTCTGCAAGGTGCCAGTTCTTCATTTAGAGATAAGACATAATGCTTTTATCCAAAATAATGAAATCCAATTTCTCAACTGTTTACATTTACTTTAGACATAACCGACTGTGTTTACAAGAAAACTTGAAAACTTGATGGGTATAACTATTTATGATTAAATGATGACACAAATTTAGTTTTTAGGTAAACCATCCCTTTAAATATTGCCCTGTGCCCTTGTTTCTGTGTTTGATTGGTATATAATAAACCTTTGGAGCAAAAATGTTGCTCTTGTCACTTTTGTAAAAATCCACAGAAACCATTTGTGTATAGCAGATATTATATCTGATACCATTATTTTATTTCCTGAAAAATGTCAAAGTGCAGATAAATGAAAGCTTTAGCATAAGTTCTGCCAGGAAGACTTAATTGTTACGTCACTTTAACTTCTATCTATCCAATCACATTCTAATACTTGGGTATAAAAGATCGGTACTTACTCATGTTTGAGTTCGCAGATGCTGACGCACCAATTCACCGCCATCCTCCCCACCACCTCCAAGTCAAATCCTTCCCTACTCCACCCCACCACCACCACCAGGATGGTCCCTTCCATACCTCACGGGGGGGTCGGCTGCGCCTCTGCCTTCGTCTTCAGGCAGGATATGCAGAGTCCATACCCTCTGATTGCGAGCTACGGACGGGGCCTATGCCAAAGTACTTTATTGCTTGCTGGATTGTTAATAAATGGATTATTGTCACAGTATTTATTCTCCCGAGTCTTTCTGGCAGAACTCCTTTTTTTTGGAATTGAATCTCACTTTAATGCTCTTTAAATATTTTACAGGAAGCTTGAAAAAAAATGTGCTTACAAACTCTATTACCAGAAGAGACGCAGAAAAGGCAGTGTCAAAGTGGCTAATCGGTGCCAGGGACAGGGGAGGACACCGCACTGTGAGGGCACGTGGTGGACAGCAAGACGGGTAAATAATTTAAGACTTGCTTGGTTTTAAATGGTAATAAAAACTATAAAAAGATAAGAATGATAGTGCATATCAATACAAATTCAAAATTGTTTTACCATTTGAGAGCTGTTACATACAGTGCAGATGAGGGACGTTGATTTTACTGATCTTTTTTTTTTTCAATCATATATCACTCATAAATGATTAAACAAAAAGAATAGTAGCTATTAAGATTGATGTGATTTGGAATGCCTGATAAAAAAATATGATCAGAAAATCAACGTGCCTGAAAATCTGCACGCAGTGTAGAGCGACCGTAACTTGTTACAGTGACTTGTCCTGGAATCTGTCAGCTCTGCATACCCACTTCAGGTCTTGCATAATCTCAGGTCTTCTATAATAAGCTGATAAGATGAATCAGATGTATTAGATGAGGAAGACATACAAAGGCTGCATCTGACAACTTATGCAGCTGACTCGATGCCTCTCCGACCTATCAGCCAACGACTTAACAGGCAGCGCTTAGATAGTAAGGTACCTCACAAAACTGATTTCGGAAAGACTTATGAGGCAGCACAATGGTTTAATGATCTACAACAAAACAGAAAGAGCATTGGTAACAGCATGTATTTTCTACAATACTAATTTCTCATCAAAATTACTTCAAAAGTGGTAAAAGTTGGTCAAAATGTACTTTTTTGCACACCCAGTATGTTCAGTGCTGAGGGTATTTCAGGACAGATTTACCAACTTCTGATCTAGACCAACTTCATGTGGGGTACCAAAAGGCTTTAAGTGTGAAAAGGGGAATAAAAAAAGTGGAACAATGGTTGATTTAATTTATTTTGTCTTTTCAAAGGGTCGTTGGGAGGCCGACGACAGAGGAGTGAGGAGCTGCACTGTTTTCTTTTTCCATTTTGTTTGTGAAATACATTATTTTTGAGTGTTCAGATATGCAATTTATGTCAAATTAAGTTTGTCAGGAGCTTCATTTTAATGTATACATTTTTTATTGTTGATATTTTTGTGTTATAAAGTTATAAATGTTATAATAGTCATATTTGAATTGTTCCTAATAAACCTTGATTAATAACGTAAATCATAAACTGGTTTCAGTTCATTGAATACCTTTAACATTTGAATGTAGTTAGTGGATTACATGTAATGTTTGTATTACGGGGTTTACTGTAAAATAAGGTAACCCAAACAGAAAATGTGCAAGCCCATATATATACCCGTTGTGGCCCATAAGAGCCCAACATTACACCTATCTGGGTCCCGTCATCAGCCCATATGGGCAGACCCATGTAGGCCCCAAATGGGTGCTACCTGAGTTACCCATATGGGCCTAGTATGAGCCCATCAAGAGACCCATCTTCAACCCATCTGGGCAAACCCATGTAAGCCCCAAATGGGTTCTACCTGGGTTAACCATGTGGGCCTGGTATGAGCCCATCAAGATACCCACCATCAACCCTTCTGGGCAAACCCATGTGGGGCCTCCATGGAAACTGAGGACAAAATTAGCTGGGTCCCAGTTGGGTAGCCCAGGTGGGCCCCAGATATCAGCCCATGAGCAACCCCTTTGGGCCCCACATGGGTGTGTTGGCTGGGTGTGTGCGCGCCCGCCGATCTGTTTGTGACTTGTGTAGGTGAGTTTGTGTGCACATGTATGTTTGAGTGTGTTTTAAGTAAAATTTCAAAGCAATTCATTTGTTTTGTTTAACTCTGAAACAATTTTCGAGTTGCGTTGTGGTAAAAATAGCTACGGGTAACGCCAGCTGATTGAGGAGTTCAACCACTCTACGTCATCAACCTAGAACGCAAACAAAATGGCGCCGCCCATGGTCCAAATATAAAATCGATTTTTTAAATAACGTAGATCTTTCATGGGTTTTCTACCACATAATTCAGTAAGAGACATCATTTATGTTATATTAAGCCATACAAGTCTCAACACCATGGGATCCCTTTAAATGCTTATGCTGCATTACAGGCAACCAGTAACCCATGTTTCTCTTGCCTTATGAGCTGTTTTTTTTTTCTTTTTTTTTCTCCTCCGTTTCTCTCAATTAATCAAGGAGTAAGCACATTTAACAATAGAAATGATAATAGGCTCCGTACGGTCCGTCTTGCTTTGTTTACATCTAGCTACAACAATTCCTTGTGCTAAGTCTGGCGTGACTGGAATGCTACAAAGTTGTGAGTCGTGGTTCCGTGGTCTCAAAAATCTGCCTGGAACGCAGCATAAGTCTTAACTGGCAACACTAAAATTCAGTTCGCGTGAGCTCATCGCATCCGACAAACCATTTCGAACGGTTTAATCAGTTCATCGGACTCGAGGATGCGGCCTGGTGGAGCATTGAGGGAACGCTCTCAAAGAAGAAGGAACGAATTAAAGCTATACTGACCTCTTCATGGCTTTAAATGCAGGTCAGCTTCACCTGTAAAATGCTACTGTGGGTTTGTCTTCTTTATAGATAGTATTAAACTGCTAGCAAATGTTAGCAGTAGCACCCTATCATAATTGTATGAAAAACACTGTTGGCCCCATCTTGCACCCAGCGCAATTGACTTTGTATACCGACGCATGTGTCATTCCTATTTTGCACCCGCGCAAAGCGCGCTTTTCCCTCCACAGAAGCACGTCGCTAAACTAGTGAATGAACTTGCGCTCCCTGGGTGGTTCAGCGCAAAAAAAGGAGGTGTGTTCCGGCGCAAACAATCCCTGGTGCTATTTTGCTGTTCCATTAAACAGTTGCGCCACTGACCAGAAAAAACCTAGTCTAAAGTCAGTGGCGCGATGCACGTTGTTCATTATGCTATTTTAAGGGCGCATGCTTGACCATAATGTATAGCGTGCACAACGCGCAGACACTTTGCTCATGTAATCTACAGAGATGCAACAGTTATTTTTGCAAATCATAAATTGTTACACTAAAAAAATATTAACACATGAGATGACGGAAATCATTGTGGTGTGCCACAAAGATGTGAAAAAATAGGCATAAATCTAGCTTACAAATTATTCAGGCTAATTGTAGTAATTAAGGATCAGACCTGTTTGCCCAATAGTGGCAAGACATATATGTATATAAGGACATCTGACAAATTGGTTTGTCCGTCAAGAACCAGAAAAAAAATAAATAAAAAAATCGACTGAAAAACGGAAAAAAACTGTTTAACCGATGCCTGTTTAACCGACGCTATTTCGGGTGGGTTTCTCCCATCCCCATACAACACAACTTCTCTGTCTTCCACTGCTCTTACAAGAACATCAGTCTCCTCGGCTGTGAACCGCTCCTGGCGTGTGCCTGGTAAATACGCCATAATAATAGCAATCCATAATGGAACTTGCGCAGCTGCCTTTAAAGGGAATGTTGGATGCCGCTCTGATTGGTTTATTCACGTTACGCCCAAACCACACCTATGAATAATGAAGCTACTTCAGACCAACCCATTTTAGATTTGCGCCGGGCGCAAGAGCCATTTATCCCGCCGGGAAAATAGCAACAGCGCCGAGACCCGCCCACAAAGTTACTTGCATTTACATTTACATTTATGCATTTGGCAGACGCTTTTACACTTGCGTTTCAGATCGTTAAAATAGGGCCCTGTATGCTAAATGACATTTTTATTATCTATTGTAAAGTTACAGTAGTAATTTAGCAGACAGATATTCACATTGATGGAGGAGGCTAGGGCAGCAATACTAAAATATTAGTAAATAATTAAATAACATCTTCAATGTCAAGTATTATGATTTTTCTATAAATGTATTGTCATGATGTATGCAATTTAGAATTTCTTTTTATATATTTTTCATTAAAATAGTTAAATATTGGATATTTAAAACATTTTAGGATAAAACAACACATTTCCCTTATTTGATACTTTGAAGATACCTAAAATAAATGTAGATTCTGTCCAAACAAATTACAATGTGTGTTTTTTTTTCAACAACGTTGAGGCAGTTCTGTTCATAACAGCAGACCAGCTGAAGAAGTAACAGGTACATGAAACGTTGCAAAAAAAGTAAAGACAAGATAATGAAAAGGAAAAGGGAAGTGAAGTGAAGGTGGAGTTCAAGAAAGCCTCTTTATTTTAAATGCCTCAACCTAAGGATTATTAAAAAAAGTGTGATGACACAAAATATGGCTTTGTAATCAGATTACTTCTTCAGGTAACTAGTAAAGTAACAAATAACTTTTAAAATTTACAAAAAAAAGTTACTTTTCCAAATATTTTCCTGTTTGTTGACTGACAGCTCTCTTGTCCTAATGTTGAGAAAAATTGTAACAGTGTTGTGTGTTACGGAAGAGGATTAGGCCCATTTCGAGAAAAAAGTCGAGATACAATCTCGAGAATAAACTCATTAAATATAATGAGAATAAAGTCGCTCTGTTTCGAGAAAAAACTCGTTATATTTCGAGAAAAAAAGTCTAAATAAAATCTTGAGAATAAACTCATTAAATATCGAGAATAAAGTCGGTCTGTTTCGAGAAAAAACTTGTTATATTTTGAGAAAAAAAGTCGAAATAAAATCTTGAGAATAATGCATTCGATCAGTGTTCATTGCATAGCATACTGATAGAGGACATGGCAGAGTTGGATCACTTAGTCAAGCTATATTTCAGACTTTCTTTCAGTAACAAAGAGATACTATCAACTTTAGCTAATTATGACAAAATTATATGAATGTCCTCTATCAGTATGCTATGCAATGAACACTGATCGAATGCGTTATTCTCAAGATTTTATTTCGAATTTTTTTCTCAAAATATAACGAGTTTTTTCTCGAAACACAATTACTTTATTCTCAATATTTAATGAGTTTATTCCCAAGATTTTATTTCGACTTTTTTTCTCGAAATATAAAGAGATTTTTCTCGAAACACAATGATTTTATTCTCGATATTTAATGAGTTTATTCTCAATATTTTATTTAGACTTTTTTCTCGAAATATAACGAGCTTTTTCTCGAAACAGAACGACTTTATTCTCGATATTTAATGAGTTTATTCTCGAGATTGTATCTCAACTTTTTTTCTCGAAATTTAACGAGTTTCTAAAATAAATGTGAGCATGCATGTACTAAACTCACTATTCAGTTTTCCTCAAAATGAATAAAATCAGTCAAATGCAAAATCTGAATACTTAAAAATTAAATCTGTTAAGAAAAATAAATATTTGTATGCATTTAATCTCATTTTATTGATCGTTGTCTTGCTGCTGACCTTTGATGATTCAGTTAAACCATAAAGAAAAATAATATTAAATTTAGTTTTTTATTGGTGAAGTAATTGTTACATTTTTCTTACGTTATCCAGAACAGCAGCACAGCTGAAAGGTTTGTTTGAGCTGCTCTCATGTACATGCGTGAGTTTGCATTTCCTTCAGCCTGAGGCTTATTCATTTCAATTTTGGTGTCAAAGGGTCTTTATGTTTTCCCTAAAATAAAACTTTTTTGCTATATAATAAAAACAAAATAAACAAAACAAGCCCAGCCCAGGTGTGGAAAAATTAATGCGAAAGTACTGCATTGTAATACATTTCTTAAAAAGTAACTAAGTAACTCAATTAGTTACTTTTTAAGGGAGTAACACAATATTGTAATATTTTCCCCAACACTACCAATACTCTAATAAAGTTAAATTGACATGTAGGTTTAATGTCTAAAGGGGACCTTCAACATAAAGAGTTACATAGTTACGTAGTACGTATTGTGAGGTGGTCAACAAAAATGTTTAAGTCTGTGATGTGAATGAGAGATTTCACCCACTCAGATTGCATTTGTGAGTGTGCATGTGTTTGCATGCGAGTGTAGAGAAATGGGTGGAAGCGGCTGTGTCTTGGAGGTGCTTGTTCTTTGCGTTGTGTACTGTGGTCGTGAACGTGTTCTTCCCTGTTCCATATGTAGCAGCTGACCTCTATTAGCTCCTTGCCCACTTAGGTGCTGTAAACCTGATTGAGTTTGTCGACTGAGGCCAGAGTATTAATTTGAGGAAAACACACACCGACACACGCTCATTTCCAACTTGCATACACAAGTACGCAAGCCCAGGCGCACACGCTCGGCACAACACCCACAGAGCGTGAATTGCGTTTCATAATTCATAAACTTCAAAGACAAGGCGGACATCAAGCAAAACAGTGGGCAAACGTGTCTTGTTCATATTTGCTGATGCCAGCTTGGAGCTTTTGATTAGTGGGTGGGTTAAAGATAGGTTCCTAAAAGGATAATTGAACACGCTAAATATGGCAATCAGTCTCTGCCTTAATCAACAGCTCTTAATTGTTAATGACATTACAGGATGGCTAATATACCGCGTTAATGTTACGCATCCATATTTTACATTAAATCCCCTTCTTTGAGGGAAAAAAAAGTCAATCGTTCGGCTAGACAAAAGAACGCTAATCATAGAGAAGCGAGATAAAGTAAGACACGTTGTGCCTGGTTAGCTCAGCGCTAGTGCATGCAATGATATCCAGCATCAAGATGAGGGCAAAACACCCTTGTAATCAGATGGAAAGACTTCACCCCATTACCATCTAAAAAGCAAATTAAGGCTCTAATGAACATAAGCAGAGAGAGCAGACAGCAGCTAATTAGTTATAGACCAAAAATAGAGAAGGATCAAAGAGACATTCATGCGTCCATCTTATCTCACTGCTTGAAAAAACTCAATGAACTACATTTAAAAAGCACACAACGTCAGCTGGGAATTTGCTTGCTTATTTCCAACTTTAGAGAGGGTAAATAGAGTCTAAATTAGTTGCTGGACTCTAATTTGAATAGGGTTTTCAATATCACATATAATTAACATACTTAATGCAGTGGTTCTCAACTACATGCCATGGGCGAAAAATGTAAGTCTGTTCTGATAGTGTCAAGAGCAGAAGAGGAAAATGCTACATAATATATCCTATGAAATATCCATAGCACCCTATCATAATTGTATGAAAAACACTGTTGGCCCCATCTTGCACCCAGCGCAATTGACTTTGTATACCGACGCATGTGTCATTCCTATTTTGCACCCGCGCAAAGCGCGCTTTTCCCTCCACAGAAGCACGTCGCTAAACTAGTGAATGAACTTGCGCTCCCTGGGTGGTTCAGCGCAAAAAAAGGAGGTGTGTTCCGGCGCAAACAATCCCTGGTGCTATTTTGCTGTTCCATTAAACAGTTGCGCCACTGACCAGAAAAAACCTAGTCTAAAGTCAGTGGCGCGATGCACGTTGTTCATTATGCTATTTTAAGGGCGCATGCTTGACCATAATGTATAGCGTGCACAACGCGCAGACACTTTGCTCATGTAATCTACAGAGATGCAACAGTTATTTTTGCAAATCATAAATTGTTACACTAAAAAAATATTAACACATGAGATGACGGAAATCATTGTGGTGTGCCACAAAGATGTGAAAAAATAGGCATAAATCTAGCTTACAAATTATTCAGGCTAATTGTAGTAATTAAGGATCAGACCTGTTTGCCCAATAGTGGCAAGACATATATGTATATAAGGACATCTGACAAATTGGTTTGTCCGTCAAGAACCAGAAAAAAAATAAATAAAAAAATCGACTGAAAAACGGAAAAAAACTGTTTAACCGATGCCTGTTTAACCGACGCTATTTCGGGTGGGTTTCTCCCATCCCCATACAACACAACTTCTCTGTCTTCCACTGCTCTTACAAGAACATCAGTCTCCTCGGCTGTGAACCGCTCCTGGCGTGTGCCTGGTAAATACGCCATAATAATAGCAATCCATAATGGAACTTGCGCAGCTGCCTTTAAAGGGAATGTTGGATGCCGCTCTGATTGGTTTATTCACGTTACGCCCAAACCACACCTATGAATAATGAAGCTACTTCAGACCAACCCATTTTAGATTTGCGCCGGGCGCAAGAGCCATTTATCCCGCCGGGAAAATAGCAACAGCGCCGAGACCCGCCCACAAAGTTACTTGCATTTACATTTACATTTATGCATTTGGCAGACGCTTTTACACTTGCGTTTCAGATCGTTAAAATAGGGCCCTGTATGCTAAATGACATTTTTATTATCTATTGTAAAGTTACAGTAGTAATTTAGCAGACAGATATTCACATTGATGGAGGAGGCTAGGGCAGCAATACTAAAATATTAGTAAATAATTAAATAACATCTTCAATGTCAAGTATTATGATTTTTCTATAAATGTATTGTCATGATGTATGCAATTTAGAATTTCTTTTTATATATTTTTCATTAAAATAGTTAAATATTGGATATTTAAAACATTTTAGGATAAAACAACACATTTCCCTTATTTGATACTTTGAAGATACCTAAAATAAATGTAGATTCTGTCCAAACAAATTACAATGTGTGTTTTTTTTTCAACAACGTTGAGGCAGTTCTGTTCATAACAGCAGACCAGCTGAAGAAGTAACAGGTACATGAAACGTTGCAAAAAAAGTAAAGACAAGATAATGAAAAGGAAAAGGGAAGTGAAGTGAAGGTGGAGTTCAAGAAAGCCTCTTTATTTTAAATGCCTCAACCTAAGGATTATTAAAAAAAGTGTGATGACACAAAATATGGCTTTGTAATCAGATTACTTCTTCAGGTAACTAGTAAAGTAACAAATAACTTTTAAAATTTACAAAAAAAAGTTACTTTTCCAAATATTTTCCTGTTTGTTGACTGACAGCTCTCTTGTCCTAATGTTGAGAAAAATTGTAACAGTGTTGTGTGTTACGGAAGAGGATTAGGCCCATTTCGAGAAAAAAGTCGAGATACAATCTCGAGAATAAACTCATTAAATATAATGAGAATAAAGTCGCTCTGTTTCGAGAAAAAACTCGTTATATTTCGAGAAAAAAAGTCTAAATAAAATCTTGAGAATAAACTCATTAAATATCGAGAATAAAGTCGGTCTGTTTCGAGAAAAAACTTGTTATATTTTGAGAAAAAAAGTCGAAATAAAATCTTGAGAATAATGCATTCGATCAGTGTTCATTGCATAGCATACTGATAGAGGACATGGCAGAGTTGGATCACTTAGTCAAGCTATATTTCAGACTTTCTTTCAGTAACAAAGAGATACTATCAACTTTAGCTAATTATGACAAAATTATATGAATGTCCTCTATCAGTATGCTATGCAATGAACACTGATCGAATGCGTTATTCTCAAGATTTTATTTCGAATTTTTTTCTCAAAATATAACGAGTTTTTTCTCGAAACACAATTACTTTATTCTCAATATTTAATGAGTTTATTCCCAAGATTTTATTTCGACTTTTTTTCTCGAAATATAAAGAGATTTTTCTCGAAACACAATGATTTTATTCTCGATATTTAATGAGTTTATTCTCAATATTTTATTTAGACTTTTTTCTCGAAATATAACGAGCTTTTTCTCGAAACAGAACGACTTTATTCTCGATATTTAATGAGTTTATTCTCGAGATTGTATCTCAACTTTTTTTCTCGAAATTTAACGAGTTTCTAAAATAAATGTGAGCATGCATGTACTAAACTCACTATTCAGTTTTCCTCAAAATGAATAAAATCAGTCAAATGCAAAATCTGAATACTTAAAAATTAAATCTGTTAAGAAAAATAAATATTTGTATGCATTTAATCTCATTTTATTGATCGTTGTCTTGCTGCTGACCTTTGATGATTCAGTTAAACCATAAAGAAAAATAATATTAAATTTAGTTTTTTATTGGTGAAGTAATTGTTACATTTTTCTTACGTTATCCAGAACAGCAGCACAGCTGAAAGGTTTGTTTGAGCTGCTCTCATGTACATGCGTGAGTTTGCATTTCCTTCAGCCTGAGGCTTATTCATTTCAATTTTGGTGTCAAAGGGTCTTTATGTTTTCCCTAAAATAAAACTTTTTTGCTATATAATAAAAACAAAATAAACAAAACAAGCCCAGCCCAGGTGTGGAAAAATTAATGCGAAAGTACTGCATTGTAATACATTTCTTAAAAAGTAACTAAGTAACTCAATTAGTTACTTTTTAAGGGAGTAACACAATATTGTAATATTTTCCCCAACACTACCAATACTCTAATAAAGTTAAATTGACATGTAGGTTTAATGTCTAAAGGGGACCTTCAACATAAAGAGTTACATAGTTACGTAGTACGTATTGTGAGGTGGTCAACAAAAATGTTTAAGTCTGTGATGTGAATGAGAGATTTCACCCACTCAGATTGCATTTGTGAGTGTGCATGTGTTTGCATGCGAGTGTAGAGAAATGGGTGGAAGCGGCTGTGTCTTGGAGGTGCTTGTTCTTTGCGTTGTGTACTGTGGTCGTGAACGTGTTCTTCCCTGTTCCATATGTAGCAGCTGACCTCTATTAGCTCCTTGCCCACTTAGGTGCTGTAAACCTGATTGAGTTTGTCGACTGAGGCCAGAGTATTAATTTGAGGAAAACACACACCGACACACGCTCATTTCCAACTTGCATACACAAGTACGCAAGCCCAGGCGCACACGCTCGGCACAACACCCACAGAGCGTGAATTGCGTTTCATAATTCATAAACTTCAAAGACAAGGCGGACATCAAGCAAAACAGTGGGCAAACGTGTCTTGTTCATATTTGCTGATGCCAGCTTGGAGCTTTTGATTAGTGGGTGGGTTAAAGATAGGTTCCTAAAAGGATAATTGAACACGCTAAATATGGCAATCAGTCTCTGCCTTAATCAACAGCTCTTAATTGTTAATGACATTACAGGATGGCTAATATACCGCGTTAATGTTACGCATCCATATTTTACATTAAATCCCCTTCTTTGAGGGAAAAAAAAGTCAATCGTTCGGCTAGACAAAAGAACGCTAATCATAGAGAAGCGAGATAAAGTAAGACACGTTGTGCCTGGTTAGCTCAGCGCTAGTGCATGCAATGATATCCAGCATCAAGATGAGGGCAAAACACCCTTGTAATCAGATGGAAAGACTTCACCCCATTACCATCTAAAAAGCAAATTAAGGCTCTAATGAACATAAGCAGAGAGAGCAGACAGCAGCTAATTAGTTATAGACCAAAAATAGAGAAGGATCAAAGAGACATTCATGCGTCCATCTTATCTCACTGCTTGAAAAAACTCAATGAACTACATTTAAAAAGCACACAACGTCAGCTGGGAATTTGCTTGCTTATTTCCAACTTTAGAGAGGGTAAATAGAGTCTAAATTAGTTGCTGGACTCTAATTTGAATAGGGTTTTCAATATCACATATAATTAACATACTTAATGCAGTGGTTCTCAACTACATGCCATGGGCGAAAAATGTAAGTCTGTTCTGATAGTGTCAAGAGCAGAAGAGGAAAATGCTACATAATATATCCTATGAAATATCCAAAAATATGTTTGAAAAAACACAAATTGTGGCAAGCAGCAAGGCTGAGAGAGTGAGTGATAATGAGTGCCAGCTGCACACCGCACTGGCCTCGGACGCATTAAAGGAGGAGCGAAGACAGTGAAGGAAGTAAGGAGAGACATGCTGTTGAAAAGAGCCCTCACTGCTGAGGGGGATTGCAGTGCTGAGGAGTTTGGGCAACGTGGAAGAGAGAAGACCGTGAGGGGCTGCCCGAGGCGGTTTGTGCTGGAGCGAGTGAAGACTGGTGGGGATGGAGAGCTCGCTGCCATGCCCCTGGGTCGAGGTGGGGTGGTTGCCGTCCGAGAGGGAGTGGAGGTGCCGCTGGTGGTTTCCGTGGGCAGGAGCCTGCTGCCATCCGCCATGTTGGGGAGGAGCAGAGAGAGGCTGGCCTCAACCGGAGGAGCCACCTTTGGCACCAGGGGGGCGGAGGAGGATTGCATCGAGTACCATTGCATGGCATCACGAGAAAGAGCCTCATGGCTGGCTGAGGACCAAGTGGCAGTGTGACATTTTTTTCTCCTATCTTCCCTTTTCCCCCTCTTGTCTCTGTCGCTCCTTATGCTTCTGGCTCTCCTTTTCTCTCGCATGTCCTTTCCCCCAATTGCCGTGGCCGGCGTGATCGGGGGGGGGGGGGCTATTTTACTTATCAAATAAGATTTTACTTATCAAATAGTTTACTTTGGTTTGATTTACTTATCAAATAGCTTGCTGAAAGTTTGCCGGTTCCCACATATTTTTTCCCCTGAACAAAGAACTTTGTTACACTAAAATAATTACCATTTAAAATAATGTGGCGATGTAGTCAAGCAAGAGACTTTGGAGGAGCGAGCAAGACTGGTATGTGATTGTAGATGAGAGTCACCTGCGAGGCACACCGGTCTCGAGTCCTCCTACTATGTAGAGTTTAGATTCTCTGGCCGAGCCCGAGCCCGAGCCCGAGCCCGAGCCCGAGCCCGAGCCCGAGCCCGAGCCCGAGCCCGAACCGACCCGCGGGCCGGGTCGGGCTGAGATTTCCCTGCACTATCCTCGGGTCGGGTAGGGCCGGGCCCGTGATCAAGCGTTTGTTTTTTTAATCATTAGCCTACTTTACTAGTCTAATTGGGTGGGCAGAAAGCTATGCTTTAATCAGAAATTATATATATTCATTTAGCAAAGTAACAACTAATACAACAACTAAGAAACAAATGTGTAGGCTACAGAGTTGCACAAGTCAGGATTAATGTAAAAATGCGTGTTAAACTCACAGCTCGAGCAGTGATGAAGCGCAGCATTATAAGCAGAAACGCTCTGTGTCAAGAGCTGCTCGCGTGAACACCGCACTTTGCTTAATTAAATATCTTCGAATCGTTTTCTATATGCATATTTCTCATGTCTGTGAGGCAAGTAGCCTGCTGAGTTTCGGTTTATTTATGAGATGCGCGCTTCAGTTCATGAGCAATGAAAGCAATCACTCCCACGACTTCACCTCACGATAATAGTCTGCTATTTGCTTTTTATTTATTAAATCCAGGCAATTGGCCTAAGAAACCTTTTTTAGAATTTAAACAAAACAAAATAAATGCTTTCTACAAAACAAAACTTAATATTAAACTATAACCACCAAAATCATTTCTGACCCACTCGCATCTTTTCACTCATCATAATCAGATGAAATGTAAAAATAATATTATAATATTTATACATAAATATGAAGGAAAAAACACACATTGTTTAATGGCAAAAACAAATTAAGCTACAGATAAATGTCTGAGCTGGATTTGAGCAAACATCAGTTTACCGGTGAGCGGATCATGAGCGCGCACCTGTGGATTATTGAGCGGAGTCAAGTCAACTTTATTTATAGCCTATAGCGCTTTTACAATGACAATTGTTTCAAAGCAGCTTCAAAGTGTTAAACATGAAAATATTGCAACAAAATGTTATTCGGCTGTACAGTCGCTGTGGAGAAAACTGAAAACTAAATGTAGTTTTATCATGAGCCTCACCAGTCCGCTTCGCTGCGCTTTGCTCATTACAGGCTCGTTCTCGTCAAAACGCCCACGTATTGAACAATGGTCGGGTCTAAAAAAGGGCTCGGGCTCATAATTACAGTTAATATGTCGGGCCGGGCCGGGCCGGGCCGGGCCGGGCCGGGCCGGGCTCGGACACAACGCGCACGGGCTCGGGTAGGGTCGGGCTTGATTTTTTGAGCCCGATCTAACCTCTACTCCTATGTCTCTTGCTTGACTCCCCCTCAACAAATATAAAAAAACTGGTTAAATTCTATTTTAATGATCCACTTAATTCTACTAACCATAAGTAACTTTACAACTACATGTTCTAACTCTCATTAGAGTATTATAAGACTGTAGTAGACTGTCAGGTTAGGTTTAGGTGTTTAGAAAAGTTGGCGTATATAATATCTGTTTGGAGGAGCATAAAAATAAAGCATTGGCAGATATTAAAGAGCACCTATTATGCCCCTTTTTACAAGATGGAATATAAGTCTCTGAGGTCCTCCGAGTGTGTCTGTGAAGTTTCAGATCAAAAATCCTGACAGATATATTTAATATAGCCTTACGAAAATGGCAATTTTGGGTTTGAGAAAAAGTAGCTGTTTTCTGTGTGTCTCCTTTAAATGCAAATGAGCTGCTGCACCCCACCCCAGAGGGCGGAGTCTTTACAGCTCATATGAGACTGAAACATGATGCATCTGTTAGTAGTGGGAAGTTCGGATCAAAAGAACGAGACTTTTACCCGAAGACTGACTCGAGAGATTAACTGATCTTTTCTGTTTCTGCATTCAGCCTATGGGGACTTGAACGAATGACTCAAACCCGAAGACTCGACAGATGAACTAGTCTTTTCTGTTTCTGGTGACTGTACAGCGTTGCCTACATGGGGCTGGGACTTGATGAACGAATGACTCGAACCTAGAGACTTTGAGAGATTAACTAATCTATTCTGTTTCCTGTACAGAACATTATTCATATGTGATTTTGCGCATGCGCGGTCAACACAAAATTAACAAATCGATCTCTGATATAACTCGTCGTTCTCAAGATATTAAAGATTTGTTCAAAATGAACGAAACGTTCATGAACGACACATCACTAAAATCTGATTTGATGATCATCTATATCGCAGGCATGCTCTTGTGACATTGCAGTTCTTCATCATCATGAAATATCATCTGCATGCGTTTTAAAGCCTTATCACTCAACAAGAGCACACACACCCAACTCATGCGCACAAAGAGTTGGAAGTCAGTGCATCCGTGAGTAGGCTATAGACTAGTTAGATTTCATGTGTTATTGTGATTAAACTGTCAAATGCACACAATTTTACGTCAGAAACACACCGAGTTCACATGAAAACAGTTGGTTATGTCTGTGCACTTATGCAGCAATACAGAAATCCCATGTCGTGTGTATATTAGATCTGTGCAATGTTACGAAAGTGAAGGCGGTGTAATATACAGTACCTACTGCGATATCTGCTGTTGATATGAATCAAATAACAAAACATAAGCAAAAAAATCACTCACTGCTCTTGACTGAATTAACTTTAGCTTTATTAAAGGTGCCCTAGAATGAGTTGAAACAATATGTTAAATTGTTCTCTGATATCTATATAAAGGGTATGTGACTTATTTAAGGGCAAAATTGTCCAGATACAGTTTTACAGGACAGTTTTTATTTTTACAGTTTTCACAGCACACAGCAGTTCAGTTGTTTAGCGAAGTGGCTCGTGAGTCCTGACAGAACACAGACCGACTGAATGACACTTTAAGCAGAACAACTCTAATGGAGAATGCTGAAAATGCAGCTTACTTGTTTATTGGTGTTTTCAGATCATCCGTATGTGTGTGTGCGCACACGCTATTGTTACGTTACTAGCATCTTGCGTTATCTAGACAATGCTGTCTCTCTTTCAATTTAATCAGAAATGGTTTAAATAGTCAATAAGTGGATAAATCACTACTTACTGCTTGCAGGAATATAGTGTTAATTACCACTTTCTCCAGTTTAAGAAGCTGAGTGAAGCTTGAAATGAGCCGAACAAACGAACGATTTAGAAATAAGTTGTTGTGGTATCCGATTATAATAAACATCAGCCATGACTGTTGACATTTTTTTGTCTATGGGAAGGCTGTGAAAAGTCCTCATGTCCCCATGCACAGCCTGGAACATGACATTTGTGTCGATGAGCTGCCGTTTTTGCTATCCTCAAGCGTCGCTTGTTTCCCTGCAGTCCCGAGGATTCAGTTGCGCAGTTCCGCCTGACAATGAACATGTTTGGACATATGCAAATGTCGGGGCATATATATTAATGATCGCCAGCGATTGCGTCACAGTTGGTGTTATGATGAGAATCACTTATTTTTCATGAGATGTATTTATGCATGAGATTTACATATTGAAGGAGGAGGCAATGGTGTTTGAGACTCACCGTATGTGATGTCCATGTACTGATCTCTTATTATTTTACTATGGCAAGGTTAATTATATTTTTCATTCTAGGGCAGGGTGGGGTCTACGCTACTACGTCAGTGTCCATCAACACTTGTGGGCGAGGCCTGTGAAATGTGACTTCACTTTACCAGTTATCTGCAAATGGCTTGTTCTGAGACAATGCTTATGATTTATGGAGAGAAAAAAAAGAGAGTAGTGGGTAGAGTTTTAGAATCATAGGGTGGTTGTGTACATACACTGCAAACACACATTTATGTTCAAACACCATGTAAAAGTGAGTTTTGCCCTTTAAAATGGTAAAATGAACTGCATTTATATAGTGCTTTCAACAGACCCATGGCCACTAAGCGCTTTACATATTGCCTCACATTCACTCATTCATTCGCTCATTTATAAACCAATCATACACTTTAAGCAAACATTCTGCTAATACTCTCATGTAACAACATGACATCATGACTTTGCGTAAACATACACGCCACTTTCTAAAGCCAAGTGGCGTGTTATCTGTACGCATTTTGAGCTATCCGCATGTATGTCTACACCATGTGATTCCGCTTGTATGTCTACGCTGAAACAAACCATTATCTCAGCATGTATATCTACATATAGTCATGTGATTCCGCTTGTATGTCTACGCTGAAACAAACCATTATCTCAGCATGTATATCTACATATAGTCATGTGATTCCGCCGACCTGATCTCACAGAATAAATATTTATAGCCTAATTTTATATTTTGGAGCAACTAACTCCTACCCTAAACCTACCCACTCTCAACAATATAAAACACGTAACAGGCAAATGCACAGTCACATGTATTTGTTGCAAAAATCACACAGGATATACACACGACTCTTTAGAATGACGCGATCGGTCACGAGACACACAAGAGCCATGTGTGTGTGTGTGTGTGTGTGTGTGTGTGTGTGTGTGTGTGTGTGTGTGTGTGTGTGTGTGTGTGTGTGTGTGTGTGTGTGTTATGGGTTGGGGCAGTGTAGGGTTATAGAATGATACGCCGTTGATGAACACGCTAAAAAGCCATTATGCGTCTTGATAGCACGACAAAATGGCATATGGATTGGCGTGTCATACATACGCCATTTAATGAGATCAGTCTGAATGTAATAGCAAAGTTAGTTGAATGTCTAGAGTGGAGCAAACTGTTCCCAAAAACAGTTCTCGAGAAGAGAACATTATTTGTCAAAGATTATGCAGCTAATCAATAATCACATAATTTTTGGTGCAAAATTATCCGTCACCATAAACTAGTCAAGCTAGTCAAAGTAGTTACCAGATGCCAAGCTATATCCTCAAGGCCATAAACTAAAATACTCAAGGTACAAGAAAGTATGTCAAAGATATATATATTTTATATATATATTTTTTATTTCCTAATAAATCAAACTGTCATATCTGTAATCCCCAAATGGTATCATTTGTTATTCATGAAAGCATGACAAGATTGATAGAATATTCTGTTATACTGTATGAGCTCTCTAAGGTTTGTTCAGGAATTTATCTTTCTTCATAGACAATACTGTCATTGTATTCAAGACTTTTAAGGCATGTGTCTATAAAGAAAAATGTATTAAAAATAAAAATAAACCTACTCTTAGAAATATTCAGTGCACTCAGTGCACTTCTCAGCGATGCTATAGACAAACTACTTTTGGGTCCCCGAACCTTTCAGTGATCAATTCTTTAAAATAATTTTTTATTTTATTTTTTTAAGCTACACTGTGTAACTTTTTTATTTTTTTCTTAGCTAAAAACACTTACTTCTTTCAGAAATATATGTGCTCATTAATGTATATTTACTTCTTTCAAGTAATAAAGTATTCTCGTA
This sequence comes from Pseudorasbora parva, assembly GCF_024679245.1. Classification (NCBI taxonomy): domain Eukaryota; kingdom Metazoa; phylum Chordata; class Actinopteri; order Cypriniformes; family Gobionidae; genus Pseudorasbora; species Pseudorasbora parva. Next base: position 7,892,199 of record NC_090183.1, read on the forward strand.
AGTTTTAACACTCGATGGCACCGTGTCGAATGTGAAGAGGGGGATTGCCATGTTAATCTTGGACTAAACAGGCCACCGTAGGAGTTAAAACGAAATCAGAATTGAGAAGAACAGAAACTAATGTTTACTGGATGGTCATATACCTTTTCACCGCTAGATGGGAGAAAATATCACACAGTGTAGCTTTAACGTAAAGAGCCATTTGTCCACTCTAAAGAACCTTTTGTGTAATGGAAAGATTCTGTCAATGTTAAAGTTTTATTTTTTATTTAAGCCAAATAAAGAACCTTTCAACCTTTTCAACCTTTCAACAAAGACAACTTGCCCCCAGAAAACAATTCTAGATTTTATTTGCAGCAAAAATAACTACTGTATGTTATGAAATGTGCCATTGCAGTGAAACAAAATCATTAATGCAGTGATTTGATAATGTGATTATACCACCCTCCTCTACTACCTCTAAAGACTTTCTCGTTTTTAATTTGGCTTTCCTCTTTCACCTCTTTTATTCATTTACTCAATCCTTGTAACAGGTCTATATGGAAGAATACTTGGGGCGTATCGCTCTGATTGTTTCTCTGTAGAGAAAAAGAAAATGCGTTTGAAAGAAAACCTGTAAGCAGGGAGGATTTGAAAGTGTGAATTTTATAATTAAGCCTCCTTCTATTTCTCTGAAGGGGGGAGTTTAAATCATCTTTTATTGCAGTTTCTTCCTACAGGCAGTTTTGAATAGACACACATTAATTTGTCTAAGAGAACACTCTCGTTTTAGACCAGTCGCTACTGGTTCAGAAGAGAAAAGGTGCTTAATTCAGTCAGTGCATTAAAATTATATCCATCCTGTTGCTGAGATAAAGCTGGCTCTTCCCCATTGCAGACACAAACAGCTTGGCTCAAGTGCTGAGTTTGTATTGTAGCAAATGTGGAGTCATTATGAAGAGAGGGAGAGACTAAACTTAAAACAAATATTATCAGAGACGAGAAAATGAGACTCCTGCCAAAGTGCCGTTGCCTTAGGGAGAGCGGCTTGCCTTTATTCAGCGGGAACAGAGTCCTACCATGTCGCTTCACACTCCACAGCACATATTGCTGGAGCCTGGAAGCTCATCCAAAAAATATCTGCACAGTAATCAAGACGAGCACTTAAACCTCTAAAGATTTCTCTCTTTTTTTTATTTATTTCATTTTATTTGTTTATCTATTTCTCCCATGGGGAAGACGTTGATTTGATGCATATGCGGTTTTCCTAAAGTTGCCTTGTAAACATCTCACAGTTGGTAGTTGGACATTTTTCTGGAGAGAAATTTGGCACAGTCAAATGAAAGTACTAAAAAAAAAATACTCAAGTTTTAGTCCTTTGAAAGTAGTGGCTTATTGGTTGTCTGGGACTTAAAAACACAAATATCAGATGTCTCTGGTCATGTTTTGCCATCACCATTCTGGCAATTATCTCATGCAAGCCAACATCTCACATCAAACTCACAATGATTATGAGTCAACGGCATTAGAAAAATAGATACTGTACAAGCTGTATGTATGACTTTTTCTCCCTCTGACACAAACCAACACATTTTAAAGTGGCACAGTACAGGAATTAGCATACTACCCAAAATAAAGAAGGGGACATTTGCCAATAATTCAAATACTGTTTTTTTTTTTTTCAGTTACCAATGAATGTCTAGCCTGACAAGCCAGACCCACATCAAGATGCTTGGCCTGGAAACTCACCATTGACAGCTCAATCCGAGGGGCGGAATAAACGGTTGTCTTTCAAACTCCCTCTGCACGCGATAGGATAGCGCTACAACCAACCAGAGCAACGAAGGTGAAACAGAGCTCCTTGATAGATTAAACATTCGCAGTATCCAGTTGGCAAAACTCCGAACACATCTTCCCTTTTTAAGAATGACTTCAGTGCCGTTCTTTGTTCTTTTCTCAGAGAAAAGCTTAACTCCAAGTCTTCCAGAGTCGCGGTCAAAGCTGATTCGAAAGACCGCCGTTCGCCAGTTTCTGTGTTTACTAGAAGCACGCAAACGCAACTCGGCCGTCGTCATTATGGCCCCGCCCACCGACTCTATACACGATGTGATTGGTCCGGCAAGAGTTAGGGGAATACAGCTCAGAAGGGTATTGAGAGTTGCTAGACGACACTTTCGGGCAGATTAAATTTGCTGCCGCTAGGGTGCGTCTACATTTCTAGGCTAATGAATGTCAATAACATATATTACCTGTTCTCTTTACTCTCTCATCATATCAGCTCAAAGTAATTTTTTGACCAAATAAGGCAAACGAATTAAAGTTCTGTGATCATTTCTCATTTTAATGACCTAGATTTTATTTGCCATCATTTTCCTGTCAGTAAATGGGAAATTTATGGGATGAAAACAATAAAAGAGGTCCATCCAATTTGCATGCAGATCTCTGAATAGCATTCCGATTGTACATGTTAATATCTGGTTTGTTGATAAATTAACCAATGTGACCCAGGGGGCATAGGTCTTAACTTAAGATATGATAAGTTAATTTAGGATTTTCCACACATTCGTATTACAGAAGAAAATCTTAACTTGATTTAGGATGCTTATCCTATCTTACAAAATCTCATCTGTAGTTTGGAAATCTTAAACCGGTCCATCGAGTTCGGTAATCAACTGTCAGGTCTGTTATCAAGCAACAAACAACGCACAAACTGCTTCTGATGTAAACCTAAAATCATGAAGCAAAAAATGCTTTTCATTTCAGTGCGGCATAGATTGAAAATTTGAGCTCCGTTGAAAATGTAAAGCCTGATTTATTCTACAGTTTTAATAGTTGACAGCTCTTCCCTTGGAAACCAAATGTAGGTAGGCACTTTGCCCTGGCCACTTCTGTATTTTTTTTTTCGATATGCCAGTTTGTGACATTTTTGCTATAGAAGCGACCTCACTTTGAAAATCGCCTTTACAAAAAATAAATGAAAAAATAAATGAATAAAAAGAAGAATAACTGGAAATGCTCTGTGACATCTCATTGGCCTCTTTGGTTGCAATTCGTCAACTAACTGCAGAGTCATGTCGTGGGAATTAGCACATCCTCTGGGTCGTCCAAAAGTCTCTCAACCATCAAGCGTCACTGCTCTTCATCTTGTATAATTAATAAATGCAACACCATTCTCAAAAAGGCTTTTATACTGTGATTTTTACAGTTAGATTTCAAAAAGGTTTGAAGTTAAGACCACTGAGGTTGTCCTAAAGTTAAGACAGCTTTTAGGATTTTTTTGCAGAGTTAGGATGCATAGTTATGTAATACCAAAGTTAAGATAAGAATATGCACTTAAGAAATATAATTCTGTGATAGCTTTGGTTTGTTAGGATAGAACAATATATCATATAATATTGACTGAGAAAATCTACTTGAAACTACTACAAAATCTGGAATCCAAGGGTGCCAAAATTTCTCAATATTGAGAAAATCAATATTCCTCCGTTCTGTTTCGACTTGTCTTCTCAGGACTCCCAGGACCAGGCTCCGTACTGTGGGAGATTGGGCTTTCTTCTCAGCAGCCCCTATAGTCTGTGGGATGCTCTCCCCGACCACTTGCAGATCCCACAGACAGTACATGGTCTTAAAGGGTTAGTTCACCCAAAAATGAAATTGATGTCATTAATGACTCACCCTAATGTCGTTCCATACCCGTAAGACCTCCGTTCATTTTCAGAACACAGTTTAAGATATTTTATATTTAGTCCAAGAGCATATGCAGTCTATGCACACTTTACTGTCCATGTCCAGAAAGGGAATAAAAACATCATCAAATAGTCCATATGTGACATCAGTTAGTTGATTAGAATCTCTTGAAGCATCGGAAATACATTTTGGTATTTTCGATGTCTAAATTCACAAAAACTAAAACTTTATTCAGCATTGTCTTCCCTTCAGTGTTCCTCAAAGAAAGAGTCAAACGGCCATGAATCAGTGAATCGATCAATGATTCAGATCGCCAATGCCACATGATTTCAGCAGTTTGGCAGTCTGACACGTGATCCAAACTGCTGAATCCTGCAACCTATCTGCCAACCGAGTCAGGGGGGAGGGGGAGAGGGGATACACCGCTCTACAGTCATTTGAAAGTGATTGCAATCCCAGCTTTGGCCACAATCTTACACACACTTCCTTTAAATCTGTAGCACTTTGAGATTTTGTTTAATATAAAGTGTGTTACAAATAAAATTTATTATTATTATTATTATTATTATTATTATTATTATTATTATTATTATTATTATTATTATTATTATAAAATCGCCTTTAAAGTTGTACAAATGAAGTGCTTAGCAATGCATGTCACAACTACTATTATAATTATTATTATTTTTTGCATATTTATGGTAGGAGATTTACAAAATATCTTCATGGAACATTTGATTCTAGTAGCTGCCACAAATACCCGTGCGACTCATGACTGCCTTTGTTGTCACATATGAGATCATGCATGTTATGCATCTTCTAATGCATCTTATATTTTTGTATCTTATCTTGGAATACATAAAATAAATAAATAAATAAAATAAAATGAAATAAAATATTAACTTTTTGTACACTGACAAATTAACAAATTTAATTTCTGCTCATGCATCTTCCTTTCACATACATACATACATATTTTCTTGATAAAAATTCTGACTCATATTTAGTGTAAAGCATACATTTTTGTACAATTTATTCAAATCATTATGAATTCAGATGGAAATTAAGTTGATGAAATAGTGATAAATATATACATTTACTACATGATGACTTAGGGACAGATTTAGTAATTAGTAGGGGTGGGCGATATCTCGATATTTAAAATATATCGAGATATTTTTTCAACTCGATATGGATTTGGACATATCGATATATTGTTTATATTTAATTCTGATTCCGCCACTTTGCTTGTTTGCCTTCCCTGTGCTGTGCTCGCCCCCGCTCGCGCGCCTCCCGCCTCCTGCTTTTGTTCCCCCTGCCCTCGCGTGTCGTCTCAGTGCACACGGCGGCGTCCGCAACCAGGTGAGGATTAGTTATCATGTTGATAAGCGCGCGCGTTGTTCAGGACTCATTTTAGAGACCATGTTTTCCTTCTAACACAACTGCTTGCTAAAATTCATAAAGAAATATTAATGTTCATCATAGTACAAATCGCAAGTTTCACCCACAGTCAGGTGCCTGACACTATTGGTGCGAGACGCACTCTCAGTCGCAATCATGTCAGTTTATGATCTGTGTCTAACTGATCGCATGGTTTTCGGTTAAAATGTCAAAATGATCGCATATCATTTGAAAACATTTAAAAAGTATTGCAAAATCATTACTATTATTATTTTGTCAGCTTTATCACGGGATTATGATGAATAGGTCTATTCATGTTTTAACCAAGAGGGAAAAACGCGACATCCTGGGCGTCCTGAGACACAGTGCTCTTCTGTAAGTTGTACTGTATCATATTATCATATAGCCTACCTTCTAACATTCATATTTCGTTCTGTAACTGGAAAATAAGTGAAATTCAGCTCATGTGTAGCCTACATGATCCTCATGATGAGTTTGAATATTGTCAAACTCATGACAAACATCAATGTTTGAATTTTGATACAAATTTAACAGGAAATTGTGTTATGACAAAATCAGTTTATTTATATCTCAGTCATGCCCCCATCTTTCTGCAAAATGCTTACTGTTTACTTTAAGTGTAAAAAAGGGAGTCTTTGATACATCTTTTGAAGGCATGAAATAAATGAAAAGAAGGCAATATTATTTATTTTCTTTTACAGTTAAATTATTATTATTTATGTAATCAGGGAGTTTTTTTAAATGTCGCAAAAGCACTTTGTTCCTACATGAACTGACTACCTCTTTGCACTTCAATAATAAAAAAAAAGATTTTGTGGTATTAGGCATATTTGTTTTTGCTGTAGTTTTTAGGGGGTTATTTTTCCTGTAAAGATATCGAGATATATATCGTATATCGAGATATAGCAAAATATATCGAGATATATTTTTTGCTCCATATCGCCCAGCCCTAGTAATTAGTGTGATTAGTAGAGTAGAGTGCATTCTGATGTGAAAGTGGAAAATTATATGCGTGATCTATTGACGATGTTAAAATTAAAGAAATAGCTAAGTCATTTTCATAATCTACCAAAACAAGCACAAATGGTTTAAGACATGTTTATTATTATTATTATTATTATTATTATTATTATTATTATTATTATTATTATTATTATTAGTAGTAGTAGTAGTAGTAGTAGTAGTAGTAGTATTAGTATTAGTATTAGTATTATTTAATTGAGAGCGCAAACCTTAGTAAATCACCACGCATGGTTCATTTAATTATCCTTTCTGTAAACTAATACAAATGCATACATAAGCTGCAAATATAACTGTGTCAACACAGTGCTAATTTTAGTACCTTACACTTTTTATACCAAAAGAGCTGTTTGTAAATCTGGCCCATAATCTGTACTGTAAACTTGATCTGTAGCTCATATCATTGATGGATATGCACTAGCCATACATTTTTAATTAGCTGTTGCTTTTACTATAATTCATATCCGTGCATTCTCTCTCTCTCTCTCTCTCTCTCTCTCTCTCTCTCTCTCTCTCTCTCTCTCTCTCTCTCTCTCTCTCTCTCTCTCTCTCTCTCTCTCTCTCTCTCTCTCTCTCTCTCTCTCTCTCTCTCTCTCTCTCTCTCTCTCTCTCTCTCTCTATCAAAGCATCCACAGTTGGAGAATCAAAGAATCCATATCTATAAAATAGGGGCCTGGATTAGTAGATGGTCAGGTTCACCTATCATGCAGGACCCCTAACCCACAAGTCATGCCCTCCAATGCCATTCTCTGATGCCATGTTCTTTGTGAACACAAACTCGTGCAGCAGTGAGAGGTGCACTGCACTTCTTTTTAAAAAAATAAAAAGAAGAAGAAAGTGTACACTGCGCAAATTAGAGAGATGACTAACTCCAGCCCACGTGAGAATACTGTGGAGGAGAAGCCTTTTAATTGGGTTCCTGTTTCATTGTGTTGTTACATTCGTTAGTGGGCCAGATTTCAGTGTTTTCCTTTTGTTTCTGTTCCTAATAGTTGGTTTCCTTTAACAGTTACATTTTAGTTTTCATGTGTTTTTGTTTCTTTCCCAAAGGTGCTATTTGATCACGTTTCACCTAAGAACTAGGATTTCTGGTAATATAGCATGTCTTTCAAGGCCTTTTCCACCAAAACAAGGCCATCCAGATTTTGCAGATGTGACTGAATAAGTGGGAGTAGCTGAAAACTAGCCATGGAAAACTGATTTTGTTCAGAGATTTAGTTGATTGCTAATGCCTTTAAGACTGCAGGGCGGCCGAAGTGCACTCTTCCAATGACCTCTATTGATTTCTGCCTGCTTTGGACTTAAGCTGACTTTACCCTGTTAATGTAAATGATTTGGAAGTAGCCTTTGTTGCTGTGGACATCTTAGAAGTCATTTTCTAGTTTTCAAATAGATTAGAAGCTCAATATTTCATTCATGACATTGAATATGCCCGCAAACAGATGCACAGATTACATGAATACATACTTGAGTAATTTTAACTTGAAGTCTGAGAAAGAACATTTCGTAAGGATTTCACATTGATTTAGGCTGCATGCTAAACCAGTTAAACCTGTTAGAAGTGAGCTCTTACTATTACCCAGATGGTCAACAGGGCAACTTTTCCACAATGTTGCCTGGCAACAACACTGGAGGGAGGTGAAAGAATGAAGCAAAAGATAAATTGTTTATATATTAAGCTTTAGAAGTAAATCTCAGGCTTGCATAAGCTAGCCTCCCAGATTGTCATAGTATTTTTATTTTATTTCTAGTGCTGTTACCCGGCAACAGTTTTTTTTTTTTTTTTTTAAGTAGTTTTAAAGACTTTGTTCACTCTAACTAAATTATGTCATTATATACTTAGCTGTATGTTGTTGTTGAACATAAAAGGAAGTTTTTGAGAGTCTGTTTTATACCGCTGGTAGGTAATGAATGTAGTTTTTAATACTACATCCCAGAATAGCATAACAAAGGTGTTTCTGTTCCGAAGTATACATATAGTGAGTAAAAGACTGACATTATTTTTTTTTTCTTTTTTGCATGTGGACAAAGTACACAACTTCATTACTTGAGTAAAATTATAAGTACTACTGGTCAAATATTACTCCCTTACAAGTGGATGTTGTAAAAACTGATTTTTAACATTTACATTAACATTTTGACATCAGTCTTCCTCCATTGTGCTATAAACTATAGATCGCTGTTCAAAAAATCCTGGGAAATCATAGAACTTCTCGTGACCCCTCAAGAGTGATTCTTGAATAGTTTTCTGCAAAAACTCTCTTTAAAACAGGGGTTTTGCAGAAAAGAAAATCTTGAAAAATTTGAAATAAAAAAATAAAACATCCTCCACTAACTTTCAAAGCTTCTACAGAAATAACTTTCAACTTTGAGGACCTTGATAGAAATGTAGTGGAGTGAAAAGTATGATATTTGTCCTTCACATGTAATGAAGTTAAATTCATACCTTTCCAGAAAAAAAATAAATAAAAAAAATACTCAAGTGAAGTACAGATACTCAAAAAGTGTATTAAGTGAAGAACAGATACTCAAAAAGTGTATTAAGTAAAGTACAGATACTCAAAAAGTGTATTAAGTAAAGTACAGATACTCAAAAAGTGTATTAAATCCGGTACTCAACTAAATACTTAGGTACTGTCCACCTCTGAATGTCAATGCACATCTGTTTTATTTTTTTATATTTGTATATGGGAGATTACAGGTTGGGAACTAATGCCCTAATGCTTTAAACACATGTCCAGGCTAGTTTGTGTTCCCATTTATTTCCTGACCTCGGCAAACTTCCAATCCAGCTTCTCAGCTCATAATCCAAGCAAGTGTTTTCTCTGCCGAGTTGTAGGTCGAGGAACACAGATTCTCAGTGCCATACATGTTTTCTTCTCTGAGTATTAGTTCACCATCTTCTGGTACACAGCAAGTTTCAGTTTTGTTTGCTCTGCATGGTGGATTTGAAACTCAGGAGTCATGATATTAGTAATGGAAAGGTGTAGTTTTACCCTTCTCTCCTGCAGTGCCACAGGGACCAGGGAAGATACAGAAAGTATTAAGCAAATAGTAGTCTGCAGAAAATATGACAGGTTTTGTGATCCTTTTTAGTTGAAATGTCCTGGAACCGCATGAATAGTAGAATGGAAGACTAGCTTATTATTTAGGCAACTAAATACAGTTCATATATACACTGTATAAGGCTCACTATTATTTAACAATATAAAGTATATTATGCAACATTTCAAACAGTTGTATGTTATTGTTGCCACATGACCTCATTATTTATATTGAGCCCGATCTAACGAAAATGCATATTAATAGTACGAGTGTGCAAGCTTGTGGAATTTATACGGCAAAATGAGTTTTGACGTGCATATGGTATGCGGTTTTTCGCGTGCATATGATAGGCACTTTATGGCGTATTATACGTACGAACCACCCACCCCACCACCCCCAACCTACCCAAGAGCGTGTCATATACACGCCATAAATTCCATATCATATGGACACGAAAAACTGCGTAGCATATGCACGCCAAAAATCATTTTGGCACATACATTCCACGATATTTCACACTAGGACGATTGATACACAATACCATGCGCTTGTGTTGTTATATTTCAGCTAGCAAGTGTCATTCTCTTTCATTTTAGTCCTTTTCCCATTTAAAATATTGAAACATTTGTCAGTCCAATCAAATAGAGCAGTGGTTCTCAACCTATTTAACTTCAAGGTCGTTGTCAAAAACAATATTTGAAGTCACCTTCAAATAAATGATGCAGTTTGTTTTTTACAGAAAGTTTGAGTGGCAATATACGACCCCCAGTAACAAAATTCATAGGAATTCACTGGTAACAAATAACTGAAGAGCATTCAGTATATATATATATATATATATATATATATACATATATATATATATATATATACATATATATATATATATATATATATATATATATATATATATATATATATATATATATATATATATATATATATATATATATATATATATATATATATATATATGTGTATATATATATATATATATATATATATATATATATATATATATATATATATATATATATATATATATATATATATATATATATATATATATATATATATATCCATCTTCTGGTACACAGCAAGTTTCAGTTTTGTTTGCTCTGCATGGTGGATTTGAAACTCAGGAGTCATGATATTAGTAATGGAAAAGTGTAGTTTTACCCTTTGGTCCTGCAGGGTAAAACTACCCTGCATTTTCGTGAGATCGGGCTCAATATAAATAATGAGGCCATGTGCCAACAATAACATACTGTTTGAAATGTTGCATAATGTACTTTATATTGCTAAATAATAGTGAGCTTTATACAGTGTATATAAGCAAAATGTATATATATATATATATATATATATATATATATATATATATATATATATATATATATATATATATATATATATATATATATATATATATATATATATATACACTGAATGCTCTTCAGTTATTTGTTACCAGTGAATTCCTATGAAATTTATAGTTGTTACTGCACTGTAAAAAATTATTTTTGTTTTTTGTTGGTTTAACTTAAAAAAGTAAGTAACCTGGTTGCCTTAAAATTTTGAGTTTATTGAAAAAAAAGAGTTGATACAATGAAGGAAATTTGTTAAATTAATAGAAACTCAAAATATTTGAGTCGTGATAAAATGTGATAAATCATGAAAATTGCACTATTTTGCATGTTTCACTGCGTCATCAGAAATAAAACACACAATTCCCCAATATGCTTACAAAATCTTTTAATAATATTTTAATAAAGGTTGTCGAATCTCAAAAAAATGTTCATTGTATTAACTCAACATTTTAATTTCAATGAACTCAAAATTTTAAGGCAACCAGGTAACTTTTTTCCTAAATAATTTTTTACAGTGTGGGGGTGTTTTTAATATATTTTAGATTTACATTTTTTTGTTTTTGTTTGTTTGTTTATGTTTTGAAATAAGTCTCATATTCTTATCAAGGCTGAATTTATTCGATTAAACATTATTGCAATTTAAAATAATGGTTTTCTATTTCAGTATAAACTCTAAAAACTAATTCAGAGGACCTTTAGTCATTACTTAAATATATATATTGTTGTGAAATAAAAAATCAAGTTCTGAGAAACTATTAGACTTTTTAATTGTAATTGTTATTTTATTGAGTTGGGATGACACACAAATTATGCCTATTGATGAAATATACTATCATGACTTGTCAGAGTTTAACATTTTCAGTTAATCAAGAAACAATTTAATTTTAAGTTCTGTTAATGTAAAAAAACAATTTGATGACGTGCAAACAGCTAGCCCACAGTTTCCGCGCGCAAGGCCATGCAACGAGACGAGTGAAGCATGTGGTGAATGGTAAGTAGTTTTATGCTTAATTACACATATTCGCATTCGCTCAGGATTCAGTTGGTGACAGCCTTCAGTGGTCGGCAACTGGCGGCCCGCGGGCCAAAAGTGGCCCGCCAGCGATAATATCTGGCCCGCGGCGCGCCCGCATCTGCCGAATCTGGCAGATTGTTTTGATAGCGGCTGGTTCTGAAATATATCTGTCAGTGTAACGAAGGCGAGTTAATGAGAACTGTGCAGGTAAACTCCCGTTATTTCAAGAGTCGATCACTTCGTCTAGTGGCCAGTGGAAAGTTACACAGCATTTAGTCTCATCGTTAGAGCGTCAGACTCCCGTGCAGAAAAGACCCGAGTTCGAGCCCCGCTCATAGCGGGCAGTGCGAATTTATATCAACATTCAATCAATTTGGTCTTTAGTGATTTTGCCTTTAAAAAAAATACAGCAACGTTTCAGCAGTAATGTTTTATTTTAGGATAAATTCAGAGCTTTCAATTTGAAAAGTTCTGAAAGACATTCAAGAGTCTGTGGAATAGATCGCTAGACACGCCTCTAAAAGAGCCGTCATGAAATGTCTGGTATGATGACAAAACGAACAGTGAAATATTGAAACGTTTGATTATATCGCGGGGCGTCAGCACCAACACGTGAACAATAACAACTCAAATTCAGCTTCCTTTTTATCAAAAAATATTGACAAGAACCAGCAAAAAGGTGCCATGCTTCAACTTCGTTGCAGATTAGACATACACCAGCTTTGCATTCACAAAACCAGGTAGGATGCATGCACAGATGTCTTCCCATTCTTATTGTATGCCCTGTTTTTGCTGTTAACTTTCCTCTTTAGACTCAATTGATAGTGCTATCTTAAATGTTAACATCACTCTGTACTTGGAGAGTTTAGCCTGCCTCCAAAACGCAAACGATTGCAAAAAAAAAATGCAGTTTACTACGTGAGGACGCCAAGGAATAATTCTGAGCTAAAAGTATGCTACATGACGTCAAATAAGTATTACAATAGGTTCCATGTGTAACAATCAAATTAAAATACATTTATAATTCACAATATGGAAAGTGGAAATAATAAAACATAGTTCGTTAAGAGCAATCAAACATGCCAATAATGGGCTTATTCAAATCCTCTTTTATGTTTTGACTTATTTTTATTTATTTATTTATTTATTAAATTATCCCTTGACTATATTCTGGCCCGCCATCTAGTGGCATTTTTTTTTTGGCCCGTGGCCAAATATACTTGTAACCAAATACTGAAATCTGTAAGTCCTTACTCTGAAATCTGCGCAGTGTTGATAGTAACGTTATAACTAGTCTGTGTACCGAGGAGGTAAAGTTAGCTAACGTTATAGCTGTAGCCTGTCACTAATTGAGCTAACTTAGCTACACTATTTGTTCAGATACTTGCTCAAAACCAGTCGGAATTATGTAGGGCCCTATGAATTACGTTTTATTTTTTCCTAAATTTCGTTTTATTTATTTCTCCAAATTTCTTTTTTTTTTAACCTTCTGCTCGTATTTTACCACAAAAAAAGTGTGTTTTACAGCCTGCTCTCGTCTGTTAAGAATTTATTTTGGAGAACCATATTTCATAAGGTTTAATATTCACGTTAAGACCGTGAATGTGATAATTAGTTAAACACATGGGTTACAGTGGGGCTGGGCGATAAAACGACATGTCTCGAGATAGACATGTAATCAATAGGCTATTAATAAAAATGCGTTCGATAAAACATTCAATATATATTTTTTATTTATTACATATACGTTATATTTTTCTGCGTCGGAACAAACGGGAGGCTGAGTGTGGCTAAAGATTTTTTCTCACGGTCATGACAGAAGAGCAAAAACATGGTAAGCCTGAATATCATTAGGAAATTTTTTTTTATCATTAATGGTGTCTGTTTATATTTAAAAAATTGCCTCCTGGAAAACACAGGAAAAATTATTTTCTATAGGACAGGGCTCAACTTAATTATTAAGCTCATGTTACTTATAAATGTGTTTTATTGTGGCCAAAAAACATTTTCACCTAACTTAAAACATTATGTTGGATCAACTTAATTACTTGCATTCATGTAGAAAATTATTAAGTTCATGTTACTTAAAAATGCATTTTTATTGTGGCCTAAACTTCTTCACCTAACTTAAAACATTATGTTGAATCAACTTAATTACTTGCATTCATGTAGAAAATTATTAAGTTCATGTTACTTAAAAATGTGTTTTATTGTTGCATAAAAGGTAATTCACCATACTCAAAATATCGTTTAGAATTAATGTAATTCTGCCAGTAGTCTTAACATTAAAATTCTAGTGGAAAACGTTAACATATTTTTTTTTGTTGACCCAATGTTTTATTTTTTAGAGTGTACTTTAAAATATAATTTATTTATTTGATGCAAAGCTGAGTTTTCATCAGCCAGCACTTCAGTCTTCTAACGTCATCATACTTAATTCTAGTCAGATCTGCTCGATTGGGCTGTGATGATTGGGGCGTGCTTCAACCGAACCAGGAAAGACCTCAATTGGATAGATCTACAACCAATCAGAGTAAATGACGTATGTTGAGTGCATAGTAGTGTGAAGTTTGGCTCATTTTATGGACTCGGATCTTTGAATCTCGTTCAGCAAAATGAACACATCTTTTTTTTTTCCAAGTCATTTAAATTGTTTCATCAGAATATAATTCGAGTGTTGCATGTTAAATGTAGTACTTATGCAAACGTTTATCACATTTGCAATAAAATAAAATAAAAATTATAAGCTAATGAAGCCAAGGCCAATCTTTAAGAAATGATTTATTATTTGCTCAGCTGGTTCTTCAACCTATGCAGTCTGTTAGAATCCGAATCCGAGTCGTTATTTCTTTTGTCACTTCACATTTAATCACTGTTCCCTGGAAAGATTAGTAACATTACACCTCTCTTGTCTTTGGGTTTGAGTCGTTAATTCCGTCATCAGTGTCTAATCTGGGCCATGACAGCCCTATGAGCAATGCATGCACTCCCAAAACCAGAATTGATTAGTTCACCTCTCGAGTCGTCGGGAGGCATTATCATATAAAGCCCACCCTGACAATTTTGATTGGTCCGGACAGTTTCTGTTCGGGCATAATTACTACTTAAAGGGGGGGTGAAACACTCAGTTTCAGTAAATCCCATGTCAATCTTGAGTACCTATAGAGTAGTATTGCATCCTTCATATCTCCGAAAAGTCTTTAGTTTTATTGTATTTATAAAAGAAAGAAAGACTGTGTTTTCTGAGGTCCAAGGTCAAAGCAGCTGTATACCAGGAAGTTTTAGAGCACTTCATGCTTCTTGCTGGTGACCAACTTTATGGAGATGCAGATTTCATTTTCCAACAGGACTTGTCACCTACTCACAGTGCCAAATAAACCTGTACCTGGTTTAGGGACCATGGTATCCCTGTTCTATGCCAGCAAACTCACCTGACCTTAACCTCATAGAAAATCTATGGGGTATTGTGAAGAGGAAGATGTGATATGCCAGACCCATTAATGCAAAAGAGCTGAAGGCCACAGAGCAACCTGGGCTCTCGTAACACCTGAGCAGAGCCACAGACTGATCGACTCCATGCCACGCCGCATTGCTGCAGTAATTCAGGCAAAATAAGCGCCAACTAAGTATTGAGTGCTGTACATAATCATACTTTTTATGTTGATACTTTTCAGTTGTCCAAGATTTCTAAAAATACTTTCTTTGTATTGATCTTAAGTAATATTCTAATTTTCTAAGAAACTGCTTTTGGGATTTTCTTTTTCTGATATGTCCACAGTATAAACAAACTGTTTCTGTATGATTACTGTAGAACATTGCCTCTCAAACCTGTCCTGGATCCTTAATTGTAAAGACATTATGTATTTTAATTTAATACGAAATTAGATTTAAAAAAAATCAAAATAAACATAATTGGATGCCACTCACTGATTTTAATGTGCAACACAAGGTCATGTGATGCAAGTACTGTACACAAGTAGCCTGACAAGCCAGACCCACATCAAGATGTTTGTTCTGGAAACTCACAATTGACAGCTCAATCCAAGAGGCGGGATAAACGGTTGTCTTTCAAACTCCCTCTGCACACAATTGGATATCGCTAGAACCAACCAGAGCAAGGAAGGTGAAGCAGAGCTAGTTAACAGATTAAACTTTCACCATATCCGGTCGGCAAAACTCCGAACACATCTTCCCTTTTTAAGAATGGCTTCAGTGTAGTCATTATGTTAAACCCTATCCACCGACTCTATACCGAGTCTGACCAGAGTTTGGTTTTTACAGCTCAGAAGGGTATTGAGAGTTGCTAGACGATACTCAAGGCATATTAGATTTGCTGCCGCTAGGGTGCGTCTAGATGTCTAGGCTACTACACAAGGAGACCTTCAGTACAATGCAACATACATGTGCAATACCATACAGGTCACATCTGCAATTACTTTCTCATGTCCCGAGACCTTTAAAGTTCCCACAAACTTGTTTAGAATAAAGTACCAAGTTGGTTTGTCTTGAAGGGACTGTCTGCTCGCCAATAAGCGATTAAAGGCATTTGAGGAACGACCTCCGCTATTGTTGCTGAAGGTCTATGCAGTGAAACGAAATCTGCTTCATCAACCTTTCACAAGGTTAAAGGCTTCCACAAAAGACCCCCCCCCCCCCCCCATCATCTCCACAAATCCGGAGAATGGGGCCAACATTGGATTTCACATGATCTTATCTCATTTGACGGTCAAGATAGTATTTTCATCCCCCCCACCCTACCCCCTCGTTCCTGCACAATAATCCATTTCCCTCAATTCTGGGTCTTGAGACCAGCCACAGAGGGCCATTGGATCAATATTTGCCAAGTTTAAACTAGAGGATTATCCGTCTGTCAGGGAGTCTAACAGAAACCCTCCAAGGTGACATGAATCCTTTTTTTGCCCACCACCATTTTGGAGGTCACCCTCCCCTCAGAAAACAACAAATGCATATTCATTTAATTTATTACGTAAGTAATTACAGAAAAGTATACTTTGGAATTCACAGCTCTGAAATATCAGCTTGTGCTCACATTAAGAATCAGTTGTTTGTGGACCATGCATATTTGCCGATACTATTCACTCGGCAATGACTTATCAAAACAACATCTCATTAACAAGAAATCCCCGCAAAGCCACTACGTAAACAAACTCAAACTGATGCTCCCTCCGTAGACCAATTAAAATGAGCTACCCACTGACAGTGCAACTGAAATTTGAGGTTTACAGGAAACAAAAGAGAGGACATTGACTCAAACAGGTTGCCTGCTCACCATCTCATCCAAATATCTTGCATTCGTTAAAAGTCCAAGGTCAGCAGATCAGCAAACAAATATGATTTTGAGGTCCTCGTTTATTTGGCAGCACGTTACTTGTTTGTCTTCCAACTGTTGAAGCTTGCACTTGCCTAATTAAAAGGACCAAAAATCCTTCTGACACTTAGATGCAAAAAATAAAGGAAGAAAATTAATCGAAAAGAAAAGGAGTCGGCTGAGAAGTGAGCATGCTTCTTAAAAAAAAATGATCACAGCATATCTGGCCTGGTTTAATAAAGTTGAAGACTACAAAGATGCAGAAAATACAATTCAACAGGTTTCCCATTCAGTAGTTGGCAATGAGGAGCATGACATGTGCTAATTTGGACTATAATTATGAAGTGTTTTGATTGCTCGACTGCTTGCACTTCTGTGACATTGTCTCAAGGCCTATTTAATGTGCATTTATGTCATTTTCCCCACATTTCACATACTACTCAGTATTATAATTTATAATAATTTGCCACATTTTCAAGTTGAGCATAATCAATGGGAGTTGACTTTTAAATGTGTTACAAGACATGATAATTTCTACCATCATTTGTCTACTGGAATGAAATGCTTTACAAACTAATACATTTTACAAATAATATTTTAGTAATTTTTCAGCCAAGATCATTTCTGGTTGTGCTACAGAATATGTAATGTCTGGCAGCTTGAAGGATGGAATTAACAAACTGCAGCCAAAAAGATCTAAATTAAACTTAACAGAATAATTCACTATATTCAATTCTGAGATTGTTTACTCGCACATTATTGTGCTCATTTTGAGTTTCGACAGCACCTATCCACACTGAAAAAAAGAAATAAAAGTGGAATACATTGATGCACTTGTAAAGTTACTTTTAGTCAGCAGAATGTCTGTTGGGGATCATCAAAATAGTGTTAGCAGATATTAAGCAGACAGTCAATTAATACTATAATGAGAGTTAGTTGACATGTAGTTGCAAAGTTACTGTTAGTTAGTCAAATCTCTAAAGTGGACAATAAAAATAAATAACAATAAATAATAGTCTACGATTTAGCGTACTTACCTAAGAAAGTGCTGAGTACAAAGGTTACTATATGTAAAGGTTAGCTTCAGGGTTAGTACAGTTATTACCCAGTTATTGCAACTACTACAATAAGTAAATATGTATGGGGAACTTGTCTGTAAAATAAAATGCTCAAAGAAATTGATAGTACATTTCACAAATAATTACAAAGACCTGGCAAGTAACATATTGAATTACACATGTAAAAGTGCATTTTTTGTAAAACATATTCCAATTATCTTTATTTAAAACGTTGATATATATAAATTTTTTGAGCAATATATATATATATATATATATATATATATATATATATATATATATATATATATATATATATATATATATATATATATATATATATATATATATTGCTCAAAAAATTAAAGGAAAACTGAAAACACAGCAGATCTCAATGGGGAAAAATATAATGCTCTATATCTATACTAATATGGACTGGGTAATGTGTAATGAACAAAAGGATGTCCCATCTTTTGATGGAAATGAAAATAAACAACCTACAGAGGACTGAATTCAAAGCCATCCCAAAAATCGAAGTGAAAAAATGATGCAGCAGGCTTGTCAATTTTGCTGAAAACTAATCTCAACACCTCAAAATGGTACTCAGTAGTTGGTATGGCCTCCACATGGTTGTATGCATGACTGGCAACATCGGGGCATGTTCCTAATGAGACAACAGAAGGAGTCCTGGGGTATTTCCTCCCAGATCTGAACCAGGGCATCAATGAGCTACTGGACAGTCTGAGGTGCAACCAGGTGATGTTAGAAGGACCAAAACACAATGTCCCAGAGGAGTTCTATTGGCTGTAGGTCAGGTGATCGCAGTGGGCCTTCAATGATATCAATTCCTTCATCCTCCAGGAACTGCCTGCATACACTACCCACATGAGGCCAGGTATTGTTGTGCACCAGGAGGAACCCATGACCCACTGCACCAGCATAGGGTCTGACAATGGGTCCAAGGATTTCATCCCAATACCTAATGGCTGTCAGGGTGCCATTGTCTAGCCTGTAGAGGTCTGTGTTTCTTAATGGATATGCCTCCCCAGACCATCACTGACCCACCATCAAACCAGTCATGCGGAATGATGTTACAGGCAGCATAATGTTCTCTATGGCTTCTCCAGACACTTCCACGCCTGTCACATGTGCTCAGGGTGAACCTGCTCTCATTTGTGGAAAACACCGGGCACCAGTGGCAGACCTGCCAATTCTGGTGTTAAATGGGAAATGCCAGTCGAGCTCCGCGGTGCTGGGCAGTGAGCATAGGGCCTTAGAGGACGTCGGGCCCTCAGGCCACCCATCAGCAGGACCAGTATCTGCTCCTTTGTGCAAGGAGGAACATGATGAGCACTGCCAGAGTCCTACAAAATGACCCCCAGCAGGCCACTGGTGTGAATGTCTCTGACCAAACAATCAGAAACAGACTTCATGAGGTATTGAAATATTGATTGTATAGCCTACAGAACTAGACTGAGTGACAATTTAAAGGGCTTTAAATTGTCTCTCAGTGTCATTCTGCAGGCTACACAATCATGGGGAGACTGCTGACTTAACAGTTGTCAGAACCTTGACACCTTGCACAAGGAAGGCAATACACAAATGTCATTCCAAAAGAGGCTGGCTGTCCACAGAGCTCTGTTTCCAAGCACATTATTAGAGAGGCGAAGGGAAAAGGAAAAGATGGAAAAGGAAGGAGGAAGAGAAGGAAAAGATTTGGTAGAAAAAGTGTACAATCAATATGGATGGATAACCGCACCCTGGAGAGGATTGTGAAACAAAACCCATTCAAAAATGTGGGGGAGATTCACAAAGAGTGGAAGGCAGCTGGAGTCAGTGCTTCAAGAACCACTACGCACAGATGTATGCAAGACATCGGTTTCAGCCGTCATATCCCTTGCGTCAGCCAGTCTGGAACAACAGACAGCGGCAGAAGTGTCTCACCTTGGCTAAAGACAAAAAGGACTGCTAAGTGGTCCAAAGTTATGTTCTCTGATGAAAGTATATTTTGCATTTCCTTTGGAAATTTATTTTGGTCCCAGAGACTGGAGGAAGAGAGGAGAGGCACACAATCCACGTTGCTTGAGGTCCAGTGTAAAGTTTCCACAGTCAGTGATGATTTAAGGTGCCATGTCATCTGCTGGTGTTGGTCCACTGTGTTTTCTGAAGTCCAATGCAGCCATATACCAGGAAGTTTTAGAGCACTTCATGCTTCCTGCTGCTGACCACCTTAATGGAGAGCATGATTTCAATTTTTCGACATGACTTGGCACCTGCACACAGTGCCAAAGCAACCAGTACCTGGCTTAAGTAAAATGGTATCCCTGTTCCTCATTGGCCTGCAAACTCGCCTGACCTTAACCTCATAGAAAATCTATGGGGTATTGTGAAGAGGAAGATGTGATATGCCAGACCCAATAATGCAGAAGAGCTGAAGGCCACTATCAGAGCAACCTGGGCTCTCGTAACACCTGAGCAGTGCCACAGACTGATCGACTCCATGCCACGTCGCATTGCTGCAGTAATTCAGGCAAAAGGAGCCCCAACTAAGTATTGAGTGCTGTGAATGGACTGTGAATGGCTGTGACCGGAAGAGACTCTACAGGCCCTGGACGTGAGCTTCGGGTCCCGTGCCAGCTAGAGGCGGACGTCGGACACAGTTGCATCACGACGGCCCGCTCCACCGGCGGGAGACCGGCCTGCCCGCCGTCAAGGATAGTGAGGAGGGAGGAGCCACCAGGTCGCAAGTGGGCTAAACGGTGCTTTCCACGACCTAGTCAGCTCCTCATGCACCTCCGGGAAGAAAAGCACCGGAGAAACCAATCATCCAACCTAGAAGGTTCGGGACGTGGTGGAGGGTTCCACTTAAGCCCAACCTTTTTGGTGGCCCGGGAAAGCATAGCAGTCAACTCCGGGTCCGACTCGACCGTTGCCACTCTCCCAGAGGGAGGCAGTACAGCCGAATCTTCATCCCCAGAGGACTAAAACTCCCCCTCCGATGCAGCGATCGGCATCTGGTCGTTCGCAGGTGCCCCAAACAACACTGCCGGCCGCGCATGTGGGGGGCCGACGGGGTCATCCGGAAGCACCTCCGGTTGCGGCGTTTGTGAGGGATTAGGGTCCAGCGGAGGCTCGCCCGACGGGTTTGCCCTAACCATTCTGCTGGGCAGGAATAGACCTAAATCGAGCTATGAGTAGGGGGACTCCACCTTCCCGAAGGTGGGCGAGTCTCGACCTAAGAGCCGAGATAGCTTGTGTTCTCACTGCGGGAACATGACTATCCACAAACGCCGCCTCAGCGTGCTCTAAGCCCAGGCACGTGATACAGCGCTTGTGACCGTCAGCGGGCGCCAGAGAACGGCCGCATCCAGAAACGCATGGGTGGAAAGACATCCTGAAAAGGACGGCACGTCACCCGTGTAGCTCTTTTTGTGAGGAAAATTTGCTCTTTTAGGTGTTGAAGCACCCAGGGATCGACCACGGCAGAACAACAGGTTTTGTGTGCAGTCTGTTTTCTGCTCTCACCAGAAAAAGGAACACGCCCATCGAACCAACTGTGTGTGGTGTGTGTGTGTGTAGTGCAATTTGCTCAATTTCTCAGTTTGCTGTGAAAACAGCAGCTCTCTCAGCAGCAGTGAGATCGCAGTCACGCTGTCTTGTGCCATCTAGCCAACACAAGAGCAATTTCCCCCGGCACACGCTTTCTCTCTCTCTCTCTCTCGCTAGAAGGCAGTCAGATGCTTCATCAACGCCGTTCGGCTCCGAAGTGAATGACAACAGTCTGTGGCGATCGCTTCCGCTTTATACCCGCACAGCGGGGCGGGGTGCAATATGCAAAGCACTCACGCCAATGCTCATTGGCCCATTTTCTATATCTCAAAGCTGATAGGGGCTCCCAGAAGTGATCCCAATTCGTCGGTCTAAGTCCGACATACGTTGAACGTGACCGACTGAAAGGGAACTCCTACCCATCACTGTGTAGACACATTTTACAGATTCATACAAGTGAGGTCTACGAATTCATACAAATTAGCCACCTTGTACACATACGTATTGATTGTGAAATATTGAGTACTAGAATTTACCATAGTTTTTTTCTGTTACTTTTTCTTCAACGCAAATGTTTTTTTTTTTTTTTTCAGTTTAAGACCTGTTACATATGTACACAAAAATGCACTTTGCATTCTGTGGATGAAAGTAAGTTATTTGAATTTGGAACAACATAAAAAACAATAAAGAATACCTATTATCCCTTCAGTCATGTAATTGTTCCTTCCTTAGGTGCTCTGTGTCCACAGGGAATGTTTCCGCTCCCTTTCTTCTCCCGAATCTGTATAAATCCACAGTGCTCTTGAATAGGAGCTCAAAGTGCCACGTCACTATAGGAACAAGGCCATTCGCAGCCGGAGCAGTATCGGCAGCCAAGCAAGGTTGCTTTGTCCATAAATGTTTAATAAAAGAATACACATAACAATTGAACCTCTCTGGCTCTGCGCAGGGGAAGCATGTCCCAAGACCTGTTGAGATATTCCATTTATTTGTAATACCCTTCACAGCTCCCCGCAGTCATGTGTACTGCTCCGCTGGGCTATGATACAAATTCATACCCGTTAGCCTCTCAGAATTGGATCAATTTGGGTGATATTACCCCACAAAGTCAATCTCAGGAAAAATAGATAGTGGATGTATACGTTCAGAGCAGATGCTCTGTTGTAGCAAATGCAGTTTTATTCTGTGTGCTACTTCTGTGCTCCTGTCAAAATCTCCAATTTCAAGGTTAACCCTGTGACTTAACTCTCCAGTCAGAGCTATTATCCGTAACATCTTCCAGAAAAATAAATAACAACACAGATTAATCTGGTGAGATGTATACGATATGACTGAAGAATTTGTTGAAAGTATTTATTTATTTATTTTTCACAGGGAACCCTATGATCAACCAGTCTATGCAATGTTGTATCCAATCTTTCAACTCATGTCAAGACCAGCTAACAATACAAACCTGGTTACTTTCACTTGATATCCATTTGAGAATACTAGGCAGAGATGTGAAAAGGACGAGATGAAACTGTCCATACAACACTGTGTACATAGAGTCCCACAAATAATTCTCCAACCTAAGCCGTGTTTGCACCTGGTATGTATTTTGGTCAGTCGGATCAGAGTAGATGAGGACCATATATTCCCGTTCACAACTGAAGTTTTATTCCATCAGCTTTGTCCACTTTTAACCACTTCTCTCCTGATTTCTTCAAGGGAAGGGTCTATTGGTGGATACATTTATGGGCTTTTTTAGATCTTTCGATCTAATGGACAAAATAAGCGCATGCAATTTACATATTAATGTGAAAGAAGAAGATAGAAAAAATATGTAGCGCATCAGCTTTCGTTTCTGCTGATATCCACAACACCACTTCGAGCGCTGTGAGTGTGCGTTATAAATCAGGAATGGTGAGAGAACATTGTGCTTGGTATGTCGTCCTCAAACCAAATTTTAAGAAGTTTAAATCCCATCTGGCTGGCACGCTTCCCATAATGTTTAGGTGTTTGGTCAGTAGGCTGAGAGTAGATGGATTTTTTGGCAATTTGAACACATTCGACCACATCACGAAAGCAATCCGGTCAAATATACATTTTCGACTACCTCTGGAAGGGCTCAAAAGTGGACAAGCTCGAAACATTTTACAGCTTATTTACACCTGTATTTAGGCATTGTCCACGTGTGATGACATTTTTTTTCCCCTGTTAATTACACAATGACTGTATTTTTCCATACAATTACATTAAATGTAAGGTTAGATCTATTACAGCTATTCACTGTATATAGTAGATAAACTTTCCGCTAACTGTTTTTAACCATGGCATTTTTACAGTCTTTTGCCGTTAAAATCCAGATCATTTTTGCGGTATTAGATAGAAAATAACAGCTCCAACTGTCCACCAAAATCATTCCGATTTTGTCCAAGGCTCACATTGAACCCATAACACCTGCCATGTCTATGAATAGACTGGAATGAGTCGAAGTGCACGCTCACGTACAAACAGCCCCCCGCCCCTGTGCCTGGCCCCTGTCCGTTCACCCAGCCACACTAATGATTCAATCTGTCTGTCTGTTCTGTGAGAGCCCTTTTCTCCTGGGCAGATGCGCCCTCTGAGACAAACCTGAAGCAGCGCGCTCACCAAGGCTTGGAGTTTCTGACAGGTTTGGGGTATCTCTGGGATTTAAGATGAAATCAAATCCTCAATTTGGCCCCTGACAGTCCTTGATATGTTTGAGAAATATCGAAGGGATGTGTGACTGTGTGGATCGGTTTGCAAATGGCCCCCATCCAGCCAACATAAATATATTCGAAGAACATTTTACTAACTTTGAAATGTAATCTCTGAACATAAAAAAAGCTTAAAATATTGTATCTTGGTTATGCAAATGTTAAGGTGAGTTTCCATTTGTTGTAATATTTCAAACATTATTGGAATGCTCCTTTTGACTAGGGCATGAAATTTACACTTGCCAACCGGCCAAATGCAGGTGTATTTCAGCAGTGGTGTGTAATGAAGCCACTCCTACTTAAATGTGACGTTCTAGCCAAAGGAGGATTGTTCTTGTCGCCTAGCAACAGTGACAGCTGCAGTTGATAAGTGACAGTAACGTTTGTTCTAGACTTTTATAAGTTATTTTAAACGATCTGAAAACAAAGCAGAGTTCGCAGTCTAAACATGTTCACCATGTTTAACTATATACATGTATAATCGCATTTATTAAGATATGCCAACATATGAACTGCTTTAAAGTTGTTGTTTTTTTTTTTTTTTTTACATTTACGGCAATTTCTCTCTCAAAAAAAAAAATTCTGTCATCACTGCCACGCAATTAATTCTGGGGTAGGCAAGGCCCTGAAGGATCCATCTGTTGTATCTCTCATTTCATGGGAAATGAAGGGTGCATTTGGAGGCTGCGTTTGAAGGAGCCTTTGAATTGGCAAACCTTTCATGACACAATCAGCCTTCGAAGGACGCAGCCTCTGAATTGGGATGCAGCAACAAACCCGCCTCCCCTCACTTATTTGTTTCTTTTGCTCTGGATGAATATTGTTGATGTTACAGGGCTCAAAATTTGGTGTGGGATTGGGATTGGTTTGGGATTTGGCCTAGATACCAATCATCTTTTAGATTTTAGAAAACGACCAATGGCAGTGGCAATGCCATGGGCATGCAAGATTTGCATGCGTTACTCTGCCTACCCACATGGATATATGTATAGTATAGTATAGTAGCTGGCATGATCACATTATGTTTACCTGCTGAGGAGCCAAGACTGAACTCTCGGCCGTTCCAGCGGTACAGTGGATGTGGCAGAGGGACTCCTCGAGGAACGAGACGTAACCGAGACGTTCCCTTTTGTTCAGTCACTTCGAGTAACGTCAGTGACTGACGAATGTGGGCGAAACCCCCCATTCGTCAGTCACTGATGTTATGTCTCAGTTCCCTCCTCAGTAAACGAGGGTTATATACGTAACCGAGATGTTTTTACTATGGTAAGTACATGCAACATAAGTAACAAGGACACTAATATGTTAGATGAACATCCAACTAAAACGTTTCAGAAAAGAAAAACAGTTAGACTTCACTCTGATAGTCCAATTTAGACATTCTAACTATAAGTAACTTTGCAAGAGCATGTTAACGAACTCTCATTAGGGTATTATGGTAAATGGACTGCATTTATATAGCGCTTTTAACAGACCCTATGGCCATCCAAAGCGCTTTACATTTTTGCCTCACATTCACCCATTCATACACCGACGGCGATGTCAGCCATGTAAGGCGCCATCCAGCTCGTCGGGAGCAGCTGGGGTTAGATGTCTTGCTCATGGACACCTCGACACTTGGTCAGGTGGAACCGGGGATTGAACCACCAACCTTCTGGTTTGTAGACAACCTACATGAACCACTGCGCCACTGCCGCCCATTGATGGGATTATTATTAATGGGATTATTGATGGGATTATTATTAGTAAATAGTTATGTTAGGGTTAGTAGAATTTGGTGCGCATCATAATAATGAATTGTTTGCATAATAAAGCTAATACCTGTATAGCTGATGTATAGTCAAGGGGGTAATCTAGCACTCGGAATGCGTTCCACCCATTGGGGCGGCCATTGCTAACCAAGCCATCACCTGCTGTTAGCATCCCATTGACTCCCATTCATTTTTGAGTCACTTTGACAGTGAATAACTTTACATCTGAGGCGTTTAAAGACTCCATTTGTCCATTTTTTATTTCTAAATAAACATGAACAATGCATAAACGGCTCCGTTACCTTGTATCTTACACTATCGTCACGCAGAAGCTGTTTTTGTAAAAAATAGGCTAAAGATTGCGTCATAACCAACGCGACTCTGTCGCACAGTTGAGAAATTACCGTATAGACAGGAGGAGACGCTCAGAAGCATCTTTAGCTGACTATGAGAGAGTCGGGGGGACGTGGAGACATAAAGTCTGATAAAGTCAAGGGGGAAGAATGGAGAGAAGCCCATAGTGAGCCAAAAGCAACGGGAGAAAATATTTATACAACGTGATTCAGCTTTCACTTTCCACAACTACTAGAAGACCTACAGCTGTCCGACAGGAGGCTCACGTCACATCTACATCGTCAAGCTCAGTCTGAGCCTGCGCAGTTCGCTCAGCCATCAGGAAATGAGTGCTCCTTTACTGACATCACATTCCGCCGTTGACGTCAATGGGATAGCTCTGTCCATTTCTTTTACTGTCTATGTGTATAGTTGAAAGTTAGCTAGTAGAATGTCCAAAGCGTACAATAAATAAATAAATAATGTACTGTATATATTATGTATAACAATGTTTAAATTATGGTTTTATTATTATTATTATTATTATTATTATTATTATTATTATTATTATTATTAGTAGTAGTAGTAGTAGTAATAGTAGTAGTAGTAGTAGCAGTAGTAGCAGTATTTTGTTATACAAAAATAATGTATAATGTGTACAATGTATGAATTATGTTTTTGTTCTTTCTTGAGAACATTATTAAAACACATAACTTTTGAACTAAATCCTTTTAACGTTACTTGAACATTTATTCATGACTTTTAGAGAACAATCCCTGTTAGACAGGCTTCATGGCACTGTGACAAAACATATGAGCGTACCTGGCCATGGAAAACACCCAATTCAGATCTATAGCACAACATCATGTTTTACAGACACAAGAAAATGTTGTATTACCCCTTCGTTGTCATTTCAAAACTTGTAGACATATACAATCTGTGCGCTTTTTGAGATATAAGACAGGTATAAACCTCAATGATATAATACGATCCATTATCCTGTTGAACACCCCTGGCTATTCCATGCAGCGTTTGCTTACATTGTATGCGTAATGGATCTCTTTTATTTTCCACGGTTCTCTTTATCGTCGGTAATAAATAAAGTTGTAATACCCATACGGAGTGTTATATTTGTTTTGCTTTTGCAATGTCCAAAGAAAAAGAAACAAAACAGCATGCTCAAATGCATCCAAGGGAATTGTCTTGGCAGTAAGACCTATTGCCAATATTAAACTTTGGCTTGCTAGAGTACGCTAACCACTCGCACGCTGCTAAGCATGAAACATTAATGAAAACACACAAAACCTCTGCTGTGCCGCAGCACAATGACCAGTTCTCTCCAGAGGAGAAGTGGTTTCTGTGCTTGAGGATGCACACAAACAGCACCTCCAGCAGCTTAAAGTCTTCTTTTTTTATTCTAATTATATTCTTTTCCTGTTTTTTGTACACTATAAAAACAAATTCAGGCCCCAATTGAAAATTTTCTAGTGACTGATCACATAAAAAAAATCAAGGATTTCCATTGTTTGTGATACTACAAATAAGCCTACAGTATTATATTTGATACACTGAATTCTAAGGCACCTAAATACGATGTAAACTGTTTTACATGCCTTATATTCTCTGATTAATAATAAAAAATAATAATAAATTGGCCAAACTGACTTTTTTGTGAATTCAATTGCATCAACTCACAGAAATTAAATTTGGCTGAAAAAAATTGATGTGATCAGTCACTACATTTTTGTAAAATTATATGTATAATTCTAAAAACCTCACCTTTCAAATTGGATGTGTATTTTTCCTGAAAACTCCTTACTGATTTATGAAGTAAACATGAGAATAAATGTTATATTGTTGGTAATATTCCAAAACTCAACTTACATTTACTTGATTATCCCTGCATTTTTATTCAAATATGAGCATCAAATATGATCCATCTGGGGGAATGGTTATTTGTTCATCTCTCAGTATCATTGTATTGTATTGCATTATATGTAATTAAAATATTGGGAGATACAAAGTGAAGACTGACATGTACCCCACAAAACCAGTCATACGGGTACATTTAGATTTAGATTTATACACCATCTAAAAGCTGATAGGGCAATAATTGGCATATTCACAAATATGTGAAAAAGTTAAATTGTATATATTGATGCATATATATCTCCATGGAACATGATCTTTACTTTATCACTCCTAATGATTTTTTTGATTTTTGGCATAAAAGAAAAATGTATAATTTTTGACCAATTCAACGTATTGTTGGCTATTGACACAAATATAGCCGTGTGACTTATGGTCCAGGGTCACATATTTACATTCTATCAATTTTTTGGTTTTATTTTTTGGACCTCAGGTCCCATTCTTCACGATTCAATCTTTCAAACTTTAGTTAGTGTGTAATGTTGCTGTTAGAGCATAAATAATACCTGTAAAATTATAAAGCTCAAAGTTCAATGCCAAGCGAGATATTTTATTTAACAGAAGTTCCCTTTCAAAGCCTACAGCGAACGGCCGGTTTGGACTACAGCCCTCCACTTCCTTCAGGAATAACGTCACTAGAACCGTTTGTTGACTAACCCTCCGCCAACAAGAACACGCAAAATAGGGGGCGTGGTCTTGTTGCTCTCCCACGTGGAGAAGAGCGCGCATTCAGCGCTTGCATCTCCCCGTTATGGTAAGAGGCGGGACCTTTCCGGGCAAAGTGCGCTAAGCTTCTGTCCAATCACAACACGGGAAGCGCTGGCACAATCAGATATCGTTACATGTTTCTGAAGGAGGGACTTCATAGAACAAGGACATCATCAGGCCGTTTTTAGAACAGAGGAAACAGCGGTGTACAGATAAGTCAATTGTGTGATTTTTTTTTACACGCGAAACATGAACTCATGTTATATTACACACTGTAAACACAATCAACGCTTGGAAAACACGCAAAGAATGGGACCTTTAATTTTTTTATCGTTTATATATAAAACTGCATCTCTGTAACCAAGCTGTAGGTAAAATATACTTTAGTTTTTTTTTTTTTCTCTTAATGTTTACCGCACATGCTTAATTTATGCTAAGAGCTTATTACCTGTTCTCACAAATAATTGAGTCTTTCAAATGGATCAAGAGGATTTTTTAATAGCTTTGAGTGCTGCTTTAAAACCCTTGAAGTTCCTTCTCTCACCTTCTTGTACCTGTTTGTTGAGCTGTCTATAAATGGCCCATTTCAATGAGAACACATTTCACACACTTTCAGCAGCTTTCATCTTGGAATTGATTGCCTTGATTTGTCAGAAGAGACCATCTCGGACGAACATGAAAGAAATGACGTGTGTTTACGGTGGGTTGAACATTACTATCTACCTTCTTGCATCTGCTTGCTACTAGAGATCTAGAGGAGATATCACAGAATTGCAAGTAAACTTGTTCTACAGCACCTGCATTGACACTAAAGGCCACTCCTACAGAAGCATGAATAATCAAAGAGCAGAGTCTGGGGAAAAAATGAAACTAAAAGGGGTGTGTGTGTGTGTGTGTGTGTGTGTGTGTGTGTGTGTGTGTGTGTGTGTGTGTGTGTGTGTGTGTGTGTGTGTGTGTGTGTGTGTGTGTGTTTAGGGGGGGGGGGGGGGGTCCACTTTTTTAATACATCATGACTAATAAACGTTTCTAAGGAACCCATCAGGCTCTGGGAACCACAAGGACAAGAATAAATATTTGTGACAACAGATGAAACATATTAGTGGACGCTGGCCATATGCAAATGGTGGCTGCAGGACTTGTTGGCTCTGCACACCATAGTGGGCCGATCGCGAGCAAACAGCGGGGCGACCCAGCAACAGCCGCGCTGACAGTGATCAAGCTGCTGGGGCTGGAGGTCTTTGGAGACCTGCTGGAATCATTAGTTCTCTGCTCTACTTCTGCCATGAGATGTTTTCTTAGTACCAGCTTTGGGACTTCCCAAATACCCCTATTGTTTAAAATGGCTTGCTGGATACAGTGCATTTCCTAAGCAGTCTTTTGTTTGCTCTGCAAAATAACCGACTTTCCTCTGGAAGAGAATAAATGAAGCTTTCCATCACCAGCACAGTGATTTTCCTCAGCTTTTTCAGAGTCCGGTTACCTGTATTTTACTTGATTTGCAAAACAAATGGCCCTAGGCTTGTGAGTCCATCAAAGCCTCGAGGACTGACAATGGTTTTTCTGTAGCAATGGAGCAAGGTTGACAGAATGAGAGACTATGTGGTGTAATGGAAACAGGCTAGTGTCATGCTCTGAGCTGTAGAGGACTCTCATTAACACATTTTGCTAAATGAGAGGATCTTTTCTGTCTGCTTTCATGGTTGTTTTCACAGCAGTGATCCACTCATTCTCATTCTAAATAGATGTGTGCTATTACTTTACATTGTACTACTAAAAAAAACTATCAATACTTTCAGTTGTATTTTATCTATCTCTTGTTTATCCATTCTGTATGTATGTACTATATGAAAATGTTTGAACAGTGGTTTGCAGAGTAATTAGTGATTACATGTTTTTGTATGTACGTTGATCAGCAGAACAATATAACCACCTTCCTCATATTGTGTTGGTCACCCTTTGGCTACCAAAACAGCCCTGACCCTTCGAGGCATCGACTCCAATAAGTCCTGTTAGTTCACGGGGGGCTCCATTGGATTGAAATCTGTGCAATTTGGAGGCCAAGTCAAAACCTCAAACTCCCTGTCATTGTCCTGCGGAAAGTGGCCACAGCCCCCAGGGAATAGCGTTTCCATGAAAGAGTGTACATGGTCTGCAACAATGGTTAGGTAGGTGATACATGTCAAAGTAACATCCACATGGATAGCAAAACCCAAGGTTTACCAGCAAAACATCCATCCACGTGATGTAAAAGAAAACATGCTTCATCAGACAAGACCACCTTCTTCCATCTCTCTACGGTCCAGTTCTAATGCTCAAGTTACCACTTTTGCCGCTTTCGGTGGTGGACAAGGGTCAGCAGGGTGTGCTGCACTGTGTATTCTGACACCTTTCTATCAGAACAAGCATTAACTGATCGAGAAATTTGAGAAACAGTAGCTTGTATGTTTGATCGGACCACACTACTTTAATTGTTCTATAAAAACTTTTGGAAGCTCCAAAAATTGCATCCATCCATCAAAAAAGTAATCATCATGGTCCAGGATATTAATAAAGACCTTCTGAAGTGATTTGTTCTTGTGAGAAACATATTCATATTTATAACTTTAGAAACTATACTCATTGGTAACAGCTGCACACGATTCTTGTTCCAGCAGAAGAGTGAATTTTTGACCCAACACATGATGTAGGATGTAGGAGAAACGTAAGCTTAGGTGAGAGTAGAGGACTCTTGTGGTTCAAACAAATAGGGCTGAGCTACAAACTCAATCTCCCCACAAGAGGTGCAGTTTTGGAGATCAGTTTTGGCCATTACAATTTGGCACTTGTCAAACTCGCTCAAATCCTTATGTTTGCCTGTGTTTCCTGATTCGAACACATCAACTTTGAGGACAAAATGTTCACTTGCTGCCTAATATATCCCACCTATAATAACAGGTGCCGTGATGAAGAGATAATCTGTGTTATTCACTTCACCTGTCAGTGGGCATATTGTTATGCCTGATCAGTATATGCAGGCATGTATACCACTTTCCTTTTTCTTTTTTCTTTACAATTTACTTTGAAACAATTTTCCCAGAGAAATTGCTTGCAAAGAAATAATTGTGAACAAAGAAATAACAAAGTATTTAGTCTTGAATCAATCAACATGGTGAAAAATTTGAAGGAGAAACACTTGACATAGTATTTTCCTTTAAAACATACTCAATAATATTTAGAGATTGATTGTTATTTTGTTTTACATTTACATTTTAATTTTTTAAATTTAATTTCATGTAAGACAGACAGACAGACAGACAGACAGACAGACAGACAGACAGACAGACAGACAGACAGACAGACAGACAGACAGACAGACAGATAGATAGTAGGGGTGTGCATTGGCACTGCCTTCACGATTCAATTCGATTACGATTCACCAGGTAACGATTCGATTCAATTCGATTCTACGATGCATTGTGATGCATCAAAATTCTACTGCACACAAAGCAAATTTTTCATCAGTCATGAGGCAATACAAGCAGATATTAAACAACAGATTGTATTGGCTGCTGTGTGTCTCCTGTATCTTTGACATAAAAGCTATTAAATAAAATAAAATGTAATTAAATAAAATTAAATAAAATGCAATTAACCCTTAAATGCATGACTGTTTCACCAAACATTCTTACATATTCAGGTCGTTAGCGACCCAGATCTATATTTAACATGGATAGACCTCTACCTGTCGTGATAATATATAAAACTCCTGATGTTAGAGTAACAGCTACAGAAGAATAAAATAAAACCTATTTCGTTACCTTTTGGAGCTTGGAAGGATTCAGTTTGAGCAGATGTTTAATACCATCATCATATGACCTCGTCAGAGCTCGTTTACCAGTATATTCAGCATCTGCCTCATATTCGCGATCTCCAGAATATTCTCCAAACTCATTTTCAATGTCTTCAAAATCCATATTTTGATCACTGACAGCTTCTTGACCACATCCATCATCAAGAGACAGTGACACTAACCTATGATTGTGTTTAGTACTTGCTCTCTGAAGTAAATCACTAACCCATTTCAAGTTTTGCAGATTATAATTATTGTTTCGTTTTCTGTCAGAGGTAACGATGAGTGAAACGTCACTTCATCATTGGGTATCAGACATTGCCACCTTGTGGAATAAAGGTGAATTGCGTCATATTTCGTCATTATAGATTAATTTATTATTGTGCAAAAAATATATACGTACAATCCTACACACCTCGGGTCGTTAGCGCGTTTTTAATAACCCGTCTCTCGCGGTCATCTCCCTCCGCCTCAGCCATCTTCCTTGTTGTTGTTGTTATTCTCCCGGAACCGGAAGTATTTGAAACTTCACAACTTTATTGTCCGCCAGAAAATAAACAGTGACATAATCGATTATGGCACTTTGCCGCATCGATGCTGAATCGTTCATGCCCCGCATCGCTGAATCGATTATTGTTGACACCCCTGATAGATAGATAGATAGATAGATAGACAACAGACAGACAGACAGACAGACAGACAGACAGACAGATAGACAGATAGACAGATAGATAGATAGATAGATAGATAGATAGATAGATAGATAGATAGATAGATAGATAGATAGATAGATAGATAGATAGATAGATAGATGTGCATTAGAAGCTGATTCCTGAACTAATTTTTGAATTGTTTAATTTAGAGGTTTATGTATAATATCATGTATGATTTCTTGGCTCACCTGTTATCCAGCAAATAGGCAAGGATTGACTGTGTCTGCTGAATATATTCCCTATTATTCGGTAGAATTCGTTGTTCATTTTGAAGACATGTTCTGTGCCTTTCCAAATAAGGAATTCGGCTTCAGGAACATCCCCAGTTCACATGGTGAAAATCAGGTCTTGGTGGTCCAGCTGTGTAAGCATCTAGGCCAGCTTGGACCAGCCAGAGCATGTGAATCCAGCTAGCACGGGTGGCTTTTGCTGGATTTCCAACGGTATACTTCACTCGAGTTAATGATGTGAGGGGAGGATGTTGTTTCTTGGAAGTTCATTTATCATTCCAGTCAACTTATTTCTACCAAGTGACTTATCTATCTCCAACAACTGAGCAGCAAATGTGTGCATCAAAATCCACAAGGTCTGTCCTGTGCTAGCACATGGCACGCCATTGTACAGGCTGGCACTGCCTGGCATGGACCGTCTTTGGAGGATTCAGCAGTCTTCACTGTGCCATCCAGCACTCAGATTGCCAGGAAACCTATTCAAGCACTCCAAGTCCATCCACCCTCATTCTACATCTCTTTCCTGCCCCATTTGCCCAACAGAGACTCGCACATAAATAGCTCATTCCTCCTGGTCTCATCCATCTATGACTGGAGCCGGATGGTAGACTCTCACCGGATCCTTACCTGCCATGACGTGCCCTCTCTACCTCTGATCACTCCTTCTGCTCACCCCCCAGCCGAAGGCACTCCATACCCACGGCGATAAGTACCATCTGTGCCATCACCCGCCAACTCCTGCCCCCGAGGAACGAGAGCTACGGGCGGCTTACACTCTCGTCCTCCCCCCCTCTTTTTTCCCCAGTGCACTTCTCTGTCAGTGTGATAATTCTTCCTTTTGACTCTTTCTACCAAGCTTCTTTCACCGTCCCTTGTGTCTGGACCAGGAGATGAGATTTAGAAAGCCTCTAGCCTGCTGTGGTTTCTGGCCATGGATGTAAAGCTCCTGGCAGAAGTCTCGAGTCTTTGTGTCACAGCTTACAATGGAACTACATGTCGGAAATCCATCTAAAGCATGTCCATGTCCCTCATATGCTGCCTGTTACCTGCCCACACCATAATTCATCCTTTTTTCCTTTCTGAAGCAACTGCATGTGCAAACTCTGCTTTGTTCAGGATGTTCAGTTCTTGTTGGACCTTGAGAAAAAGAAACACACTTAGGCGTACTTTTAAAAAGAATACACTGAAAACGAAAAATGTTTTGGTAACACTTTATTTTAGCTTTATCACTGTAAACTTTTTGGTTATCAGCATGGATATTACAAGGATATTGGCTGTTTTAGTATTATAACGTACATATTAATACATTATGATCATATTCTACATCCCTTAATCCTAACCAATACCAAAATTGGCTATTAATAAGCAGTAATCAAGAGTTAATTGAGGAAAAAGTTGTGGTTAATAGTTAGTTAGTTGTGAGAATTTGACTCTAAATTACATTTTTTTTTTCTCTCTAAAAAAATATTTTTCTAACCAAGATCATCAGAGAACATTTTACAAGAAATGCTTAATTGAATATTATTTACAATTAAATTAAACTTATATATTTCAAATGCAATTAGTTTTTTTTTGCAAGTGCTTTTAAGAAGAACTTAAGTACATCTTTATATACTTTTTATAATTACCTCTATTGGCTTTCAAAATCTGGTGTACAGTTGAATGTTTTGACAAAAACTAGTAAACTGAAATATGCTTTAATGTATTTTATTGAAACTTGTATGCATTTGTAAATTTTACATTTGTAATGAATAAACTGCAATTAAGTACATTTAAAATATATGAACTTTAAATCTTTGATATAATCAAATCAAGTACTTTACATGTAATTGAATATGTTAGTCAACATATTAAAGCAATTATTATTAAATATTACAAATATTATTTACAAAATAAAAATATTAAAAGATAGATGGATCAACATCCCCAAAGCTTGAACAGTCCTAAAGCTTGTCCTGGGTCGACATTTCATTCTGTAACTTCATTCGGTAACTCGCCAGTTTTGATTTTTATGCTGTTTAATGTTGACATTTGCACCTGCTTGCATATGATATCCAGGCATCCCAACCTGCAAAAAAAAGTCATTTCAGGGAGGTATCCCAATTTTTTTTAGCTTTGGCAACTATAGCTGGCCTGAAAAAAATATGCACATGAAATGACACTTCACCTCAACATGTACAGTATTTTCCAATTATTTAATACTAAAGTCCTTGTTACAAACTGCACAGAGTGCAAGATTGTCATTATGTTTAAGGCTTATAAGACAGGGGTACACTTTTGTGTAGTGTGGCGTAAAAAAAATTCTAGAAACACTAAACTGATTGATTCGGTTTGGGAGAAGCGATAAAAGCCCACCCACACTGACAATTGATTGGTTGACTTCCCGAAACAGAGCAATCAGGATGCTCTCTCTCTTACATGCGCTTCATGGAGCACACATGCACACTAGCACACACATATGCGCAATGTCTCTTGCTCCCCCTCCCTCTCTGTCATGCACACGCTACACGTTTTGAAGCACAGTCTCTGTCTCGTCTGCATATGTGTGTGTGCGTGTGTGTGTGTGTGTGTGTGTGTGTGTGTGTGTGTGTGTGTGTGTGTGTGTGTGTGTGTGTGTGTGTGTGTGTGTGTGTGTGTGCAAGCGTGCTCTTGCTCGCTTGCTATAGATTCTGGGAGATTTTAATTTTTGGGGATCAGGAAGCCGCTATCAATATGCAGGAGACTCCCAGAACTTCCAGGAGACTTGGGATATCTGTTATATCACTTGTTTCTGCAGCTTCTTCACCTGAGTTTTGACCTGTACTCTTTTAGAAGATATGTAATAGCCCCCCCAGTGTATAACAGTGAAAACACAGAAAGCAGGACAATTCTGTCAATGGTAGGAAAGTGGTGTCTCATAAATTATGGAAATTTCCATCAATGGGGGGAAAGAGTTAATATAATATTATCTGAAAGTAGTTTTATTTTTTAAATATATAGTTATACTTTATTTTAATGTGCCCTTGTTACAGTGCAATTATACACTCTACTGATTACTAAGTAACATGAATTAACTACATATCCATATTACATAATTAGGGTTAGGTTTAAGGTTAGTTGCTTGTAATTATGCATAATGTACTGCTATTACTATAGTCAGTACATGCAAGATTTGTAACAGTGACACTGTAAAACAAAGCCTTAATAAATAATCTTTAAAGATGTATACACTGCAAATATTCATATTCAGTACAATTAGGCACACTTCTTTATCACAAGGGCTGTTCTGCTTATTTTTACTCAAACTTATTAATCCAGCACTAGGTAACTTTTCAACCTTCATAATATATTTTCAAGACTCTTGTGATGATACATCGACATACAATAGGTTGAATGACACGTCTGCCATAGCTTGATGGGGTCTGTATCGTTTTTAATCGTACTTTTAAACTTCGGGTTTCGGGTAGTAACCCGAGAAAAGAACTACAAAATTCGACTGCTTTACGGCATATACGTCACTTTCACCAACATCAAAACTTCCTTAAATTCGGACGTGCGAGCCCAACTTTGTTCGTCGGATAATATAGTCATGTCCGAAGGAGCACAGACAAATAAGAAAGAAAAGGTTTTGTTGGAGGAAAGCAATAAGAGGAAACGAAAAAGTGATGGGTTTAAAGGCAGGACGAGGATCAACATTGGACCAGCGTTTGCTCATTGGCGTGAGCTGAAGGAGGCGTGCCCGACCGATGCTGTCATGCTTGTTATGGTGATAACCTACCACTCAAACATTGAATTAAAGTATCATATAGATTCTGTAAAACGGTAACTAATAGACTACTATAATGACGCTGGCTTGTAAACGTGAGCATCGCGATTATTTGGCATTTGAAAAAAATAAAACCCATGAAATTATATTCATATGACATGCTGAAACATATGCCACTGACTGTACCTGGGATGAAGACATTTCACACGCGCCTCCAGAAGAACACCTGCATGTGAACTCCTCCTGCAGTGTTCAGGTTAACCGTTAGTGCTGCACCAACCCGCGGGGACGCTTTTATGAAGTTATTTGGCCCGCCCCGCACCACTGTATATATTTTTACAACCCACCCCACACCCGGGACCATTAAATAGACATACGGGGTCCGCGGGTTATGAGACGACCCGCGCATTACTAGTTCAGGGCTATCAGGGTTGTCATGTCAACAAATGCATGCGCAATGGCATCCCCTGTTGTAGGATGACAGAGCTTACGACAGTAGTTGAGGACATTATTTTTTCCCAACTGTAGGGGGACCCCGAGAGCAAAAGTTGCCAAGTGCTGCTTTAACTTGCATAAATTCCTAAAGCCCAAACAGTAGATCATGTCAAAGGTCATGGGTTCGATTCTCAGAGAATGCATGATCTGATCAAATATGTCTCTTCAATGCAATTTAAATCACTTTGGAATAATGTAAACATTTGCTAATGCAAACATATCACAAAAAGAGATGGACAGTTGTGGTTGAATGAGTTTTTAAGGAAATTGACGGAATGTTGATTAATGGCAATGGAATAACGCAACATAACTAACGGCAGATAGATTGGCGAATAGAAGGTTCTAACATGTGTTCATGTCTGCAAAGTCTCGGAAGGAACAAAGCAAACACATCACGCTGAGTTCCCTTGCCAAAGCATTTGAGAGTAACGATTTGTCCTTGTCAGCGGATGACACATTTTTGTTGATGAACATTGACTGTGTTAGATTAGCCGGAGTGTTGTTTCCTGTTGTGATCCAATCCACTTCTGCAGCATTTGAGTTTAATACAGCAGCGGGCGTCTAAGACCTCTCTTACCAATTCTGAAAGCAGAGAGAGAGAGAGAGAGAGAGAGAGAGAGAGAGAGAGAGAGAGAGAGAGAGAGAGAGAGAGAGAGAGAGAGAGAGAGAGAGAGAGAGAGAGAGAGAGAGAGAGAGAGAGAGAGAGAGAGAGAGAGAGAGAGAGAGAAGGAAGAAAGAGTTTAAGAAAACATGCATGTCTCGCATGTTATTTTCAGGCTTACACTCAAACGAATCCAAGATTGAGGATTAACCTTTTCGTACAAGAAGAAGGGTGATGACAGCTCCCACGTATTTTATCTTATTCCATTTGGTGAAACCACTCTCCTCGTCGGATAATTTATTTGTGTACTTGCGCCCTTAAGAGACACGGGATGCTGTATCTGTGAGTGACTGAATATGCTGAACCATTAGAAGGTCAAAGTCATCAATTACACTTATGCACGGCTAAGAAGAGTGCTCCTGCAATCCAGTGCGAGATTCGGCTTTAGAGGAGAAGATGCCTAGGATGTAGGTCACTGCAGATTAAGACAAATGGATGTATCCTCCGGAAAAATCAGTCTCCATTCGATGCTGGACCACAATTACACCACGTAAAGACACACAAGAGTGGGGCACTGGGTCAATAAACATGTTTACACTGCTCACTTTAAGATTAATTTACGTAATTAGATGGGAAACACATTTGTCTCTCATGAGGCATTCTCAACATTTTCTGGGAAGGATTGTTTCTATGGCAGTTTTGCACTATCAACTGGGCAACAGGGGTCGAGTACTTGAACAAGTCAGCGATGATCGATCATGAAAACGATGAACACCCTAACTTTAAAAAATATGTGTCTATTTTTCGAATTGGTTATTGCAGCATTTTGGGCGGTAACTGAGGTCTGATTGGTTAGCGTTAGACAGCACACTTTCCGCGAAATAAAGTACAACTGAAGCATGCACAGCAAAAAACATGTTGGGAGATTTATCACCACGGGTGTTAAAATTATCACTTTCCGGGTGAACATACAGGTCCGTCTTTGCTAGTGTTAAAACAACACTGACGAAAGTGTTCGTTATACAAACACTGTGTTAGTGTTTCTTTTTAGTCACTCAAGGTGTTGAGAAATGTATTACTCATAAGTGTACATTTAACACTTTATGGTGATTAATCTCACACACCCAGTGTATTTAATGTTTATTTAATGTAAATACTTAAATACTAAAATGGCACTGTGAATGAAATTTAAAACAATTTATATATATTATTTTATTTTTTCCCCAAAAAAATCAAGTGACTACAAATTTATTTGAATATTTATTGAAATTGTAATATATCAATTCCATTACATTTATGTATTTGGCAGACACTTTTATCCAATGCGACTTACACTGCATTCAATACCATTTTTAATAAATAAAAAAAAAACATTTTTGTCAGTTCTTGCTTTCACCGGGAATCGCTACAGTAAAGCCATTGTAGTCACACATACAATTGAATAAAACAATTTCTTGTTATACTCCAATGCTATAACATCTTAGCAT
The DNA here is from genome assembly GCF_024679245.1 of Pseudorasbora parva. Taxonomy (NCBI): domain Eukaryota; kingdom Metazoa; phylum Chordata; class Actinopteri; order Cypriniformes; family Gobionidae; genus Pseudorasbora; species Pseudorasbora parva. Next base: position 7,932,214 of record NC_090183.1, read on the forward strand.
GATAAATCTCTACTGCGTTTCAAACAAGATTAAACAAAGAAACATTCCTCAAGTAATGTTTTAATTGAAAATACAAAAATTCAACATTGTATATATTAAATCAACCTTAACGTTAAAAAACTGTCTGGTTTGTAATTCATTCTGATAAAAAATACTATTCCTTTATAAATTAATACATTTACATTTGGCAGATGATTTTATCCAAAGAGACTTACATTGCATTCAATGTACGCATTTTTACATTTTGTCAGTTCTTGCTTTCCCAATTCATCGATCCCACGATCTTGGCGTTGATAGCGCTCCTCAAAATGATCCAAACACATAGTATCGTTCCTGTTAAAGAGACACATTTGGTTAAAACAAACACATTAAAAAAATCTAAGATATAAAGTTTCAAACATCTTCAATCAACAAGCAGAGATACTTACATAGCCTGTCTTCCTTTCAGGATCGTTTAGGTTTGTAGAGTAATAATGCCAAGGGCATACATAGATTGTGGCCTTAAGTAGTTTCCTTCTGCAATAATAAACAATATTCCATGAAACAAAAATCCTCCAAAGCAGAAAGCAAACTAAAAGACTCAAAATAATCAGGTCACTTTGTGTTTTACTTCAGGTTATCTTTATACCAACACATAGCAAGAAAATGTTATATTCAAAACATAAGCACTACTGTTACAGATTTACAATACTACAACTAGAAAAGGCTAGAACTAAGTTGTACAGAAAAAATCGCGCATGGAAGGGCACTAATGCATGTCTGCTCAACTAATACAAAATAAGACGAAAAATGTCAAATAGTATGAGTGTGCAATGTCGTGGAATGTATACACCAAAACTCATTTCGGCGTGCATATGATACGCACTTTATGGCGTATATATGACACGCTCTCTTGGGTAGGTTTAGGGTAGTGGGGTGGGGGGTTCGTATGTATAATACGCCATAAATTGCGTATCATATGCACGCAAAAAACAGCGTATCATATGCACGCCAAAATGAGTTTTGGCGTATACATTCCACGACATTGCACACTCGTACTCGATCTTGAGTTTCTATATGACTGAAGCAGTTCATGAAGAAAAGCGTGTCCTACGATGTTTTCGCCATTTTGGAGCGCTGTACAGAATGGTCGGCGTATGTTATCAAAGTACAACGAGAAGATTGCTAGAACACACAGAGCATTTCACTCGCAAAATGTTGCAGGCCGATCAGTATGCGCAGCGCCGACCATGATGGACCGTGCTATCCGTGGGTGCTCGGCCAGGGATCGAGCCCCGGCGTCACACAAGAAAAAAAAATTAAGAGCAATTAATTCATTCGATTAACGTCTGCTTTCTCATTTGAATGACATTTCAAAACACCAGAATTAACTCGTAGTTACGGGGTGAAAGATATAAACGGTCTTATAAAGGTTGGAAGCCCTAAAGATACTTAACGTTATGCCAAATGAGAAGAAATAACTATCCAAGTCCAGTGAGTTAAAAAATGACACATAATGTTAATGCTGCAACATTATTACAAAATTAATACAACGAAATTAAGTCACTTACGTAAATCTCGTCCTCCATTAACGAATTTAGTGTGTTAGTGGGGGTTATTCAGTTATGTTAAACTGAATGGCGGATCAAAAGCGCGCTAAATTTAAACTGAGGTAAAAAAAAAAAAACGCTAAGAGTTAAGTCATCCACATCGGCTACGTTACTCATTATACAAGCTCATTAATAAATCACAAGTTGATAAGATAATACTATACTATACCTTGTCCTTGTAACAGTTGTGTGTGCAGGGAAATCCATAAAGATGGAGAGACCGAAGGATGAGCTGGGAAATTTAAAATGCTCTGCACATGCGCAGATGTTGATTGTTAACACCCAAAGGAAACACTGTGCTTTATCACCCAAAGGAAACACTGTGCTTTAACACTAAACAAGTGATAAAGCATATAATATTTGTAAATTAACACCAGATTTTATCACTAGATGCCCAACACCAGGTTTTTATCCCTCAGTAATTTGCTGTGTGTAGTGATGCCTGGGAGCACCGTGAATGATCCTGAAATACAGTGCAAGATGTGCAGCGCCAATCTGTCATATACACTGCATTATAATGAGAACACAATTGTAATAGAATGTTGAATTCTCTGTGCTTTAGTTCCCCGAGAGTTACATCAGAGAACGGTCAAGTTCATGTGGGCATCCGCATCCTTTTCAGATGCAGGTTGTAAGATTACTTGTTAAATACTTGATTATATGTTGTCTATATCGGATTAATCTCATATAAGACAACGTTTGGTTGAGTTTAATAAACACAAAGCGCTGCTGTTATATTGGCTGGTGTTCATTCTCTTCAGCTTCTGCTCAAATGCGAACACCCCGACATTATCGACTCTGGGTTATGAGACGGTCATATTCTTTTTAGATAAGCTATTTATTTTTCAAAATAATTGATGATATTAATAATGTAGCAGTGTTATTTTGTTCTCCTTTTTTAACAGGAGACCTATGTTTTAAAGTTCTAAAATATCACTTTGATCATGACAAATAAAAATATGTGCAGTGCCAATCTGTCATGTAGGCCTACACAGCATTATAATGATAACACGACTGTAATAGTGTTGTAAATGATCTGTGGTTTCTTTGCTCGTGTATTAGTGTTTTTGTTAAGGGAAGAGTCAAAATAAGTTTCCCTTTCAAGCCTGTAAAATACTAGAATGGCCGAGTTCGCGTGCGCATTTCAGTCCTTTTGAGCAGATGTAAAATGTAACAGGAGGAGGAAGTGTATACAGTACAGTACAGCATCATGCAGGAGAGCAGTGTTGAGTCACATAAGATGATTGACAGCTCCACACATCGAATGAGTGTATCTAATGCAAATCAGGAAGAGGAGAGACAGAGCTCGCCGTGAACACAGATTTAGCTCTTTAGATCTGATAATTCAGTGGGAAATTAATAGAAATGGTATTCTGTATGACAAAATATTTTACAAACATGATAACAAATCTATATGTCTCCAAATATGCACACTTTTGAACTGAACCACTGCAGACGAAAGATAATTCAGTTGCATGTGATATTTGATTCAAAATATCTTACATTACAGATCGATTATTTTGCACAAGAAATTAATGTCACTGCAATCCAGTTTAATAATGGTAAACAACAACAAAAGCAACAACAACAACAATAATAATTTATTATTATTATTATTATTATTATGGATGGGAAGTAGCTGATTTTGACACCGTGGACCATACCATCCTCCTGGACTGCCTCCACAATGCATTTGAACTGTCAGGAGTAGCACTGCAGTGGTTTCAGTCCTACCTTTCTAACAGGACTGAGCGTGTTATATTGGGAGAATGTGAATCCAGGATGCTCCATGTTACATGTGGTGTTCCGCAGGGGTCGGTTCTCGGCCCAATCTTATTCATCCTCTACATGCTTCCCCTCGGTCCTGTCATCAGCAGACATGGGCTATCCTTTCACTGTTACGCTGATGACATGCAACTTTATATCAAAACTGCCCCAAGCCCCTCCACAGCTCTGTTACGACTCACCACTTGTCTTGAAGAGATAAAGGCATGGATCGGAACTTCCTCCAGCTGAACTCTAGTAAAACCGAGGCACTACTTGTTAGCACCCCTCACTAGATCCACTCATATCTGAAAGAATTTAAAATAATCAAAGATATTTGATACTTGAAATTGAACAGTTTCATTGAATTTGTTTTACTGTTTTCCACACCCTCTCTCTTATCAGTGGAGCAATTTGGAATTCCTAAAGACAATGAGATGTTGAGGGCCTGTAAGCCAAATGGGTGACACCTGTAGTACAGTGGGGGAAGTTTGGTCTGATTGGTCAGTTTAAATGTCTCACATTAGGGTTTCAGTCAGACGGTCAAGGAATAGATAAACGAAGATTGTAACACTCTCTCTCTCTCTCTCTCTCTCTCTCTCTCTCTCTCTCTCTCTCTCTCTCTCTCTCTCTCTCTCTCTCAGGTAGCATTCTATATATGCTGGGTACGATTCATTGTATCAGTTTTTATTATCTCATACATCTATTTTGTAACTATTTTAAGTGTAACCATAAGCAGATTTTGTCATTAAATTCTTTCAATCATAAATGATTTGCTAACTAGTTTCGATTTGGTATTGACTTTGAAGTGTTACCTATTGCAATACAATAAAGTCCCATTAAAGCAACGCTCTCCCACATATTTTGCTATTCTATCTGCGCTTTTTTCTGTCAATGGGATAAGTTGCAGTGGGTGGTAAAGACGAGGAATGTACAGTTTTCTACCATCTTGATGATATCGTTTCTTTAGTCGTTCGGCAACCCTGCAGTCTGAACCACTGTATGCGATCCGATCCACCCTTACATCTCCCTTATCCCTGCTCATCTTTGACGGGCAGGCCATCACTTTCTCCTCCTCAGTCACTAACCTAGGGGTTTGGTTTGACGCACAGCTGACCTTCAATGACCATATCAAACACATTTGTAAAACCTCCTTCCACCACATTCAAAACACCTTCAAACTTTGTCCCCTTCTAACCCTTCCAGAAGCAGAGAAACTTGCTCACGCCTTTATCTCCACCAGGCTAGACTACTGCAATGGACTCTTCAGTGGGATTTCTGGCAGAATATCCAAAAGATACAATACATCCAGAACAATGTTGCCAGAGTCCTTATGAGAATCCATAAATATGATCACATAACTCCCATTCTACACTTACTGCATTGGCTCCCTGTTTCATCCCGGATCGACTATAAAGTCCTCCTGCTCATACATAAATGCATCACCGGACATGCACCACCATATCTTCAAGATCTCATCACTTTGAAGTCCTCCACCTGCACCCTCAGATCATCAGGCCTCCCGCTTCTTCAAGTTCCCACCACCAGGCATTGTACCATGGGAGAATCGAGCTTTCTGCTCGGCTAGACCGCGGCTTTGGAACCGCCTTCCCAGTGAGCTGAGAGCAGTATAGAGCCTGAACCAGTTTAAAGCTGAACTGAAGACTTTTCTGTTCAGAAAGGCTTTTTTTTTTTTTTTTTTTTTTTTTTTGAAATTATTCTATATTTTTAACTTTTTAATTCATTATTCATTTTTGGTTATTTTTCCCTTTTCCCATTTGAGATTTTTCGGAATTAAAAGTGAGTTATGAATAAAATCTATTATTATTATTATTATTATTATTATTATTATTATTATTATTATTATTATTATTATTATTATTATTAAATGGACATTATAATGGAATAATAATCAGTGGTCAAATATCAAAGTTGGAGTCTTTCATCTTTGTAATGATAATGAGGGCAAAAAGGCCCTTTAACACCGGACATGTAACGAAAAAGCGAAGCAGAAAATCGAATATATTGCATGCCATATTTCGCGTCAAAACCATTTACTTCAGCCGCAACACAAATATGCGACGTCTGTGACATTTCAGAGCTCCAACATTCCAAAACTTTTGCGGCGACAGCTTACATGGAACATGGACACTTCACCATCCAGTGAAGACAAGCTTTTCATTTTCTTTAAAAGACCGAAAAGAAGGTTTTGGGTGCACCCAGTCTCAAAAGAACAAAGAGTCTGAAGGGGAGTATGCTAATCTTGTACATGAGCTAAAACTTTATCATTGCCAGTTCCGCACTTACTTTTGAAAGACAATTTAAGTTCCTCCAGAGACAGTAACAGCGCATCTGACGAGACAAACACACACTTCAGGGAATCAATCGATCCGTAGCAGATGTTTCCAGTTGAGTCACAATGTAAACATTTAAGTGCCACACATCCATAGCCCTGGACACAAGGTTTGGAAAAAAAATCAACACGTTTTAAGACAAAAGGTTGAGTTATTGCAGTCTCTAGGATACAGTGGGCAAACATAGCTGAAGCTGTACAGCTTTAACTAGAACTACAGCTGTAATTTCATGAGAAATGACATAACTGGCAAAAGTTAATTGTTTGAATAGTTAGTGACATCAACTGGACATTTCGTCACCTTTGTTTCCTTGTGATTAGTTGAAGCCAGTTCAGTTGCCACTATAGTAAAAAAAAAAATAAACATCGAAACTAAAACATAAATGTAGTTTTTTTTTTTTTTTTTCTTTTTTTTTTTTTTTCGCAGTTCGCAGTTCGCAGTCACGTTCTCCAAAACACAAGATTAGTTCAGTGTTTCCCAATAATGACCATGTACCGCCACTGTTTCATAATGAACTGAAAACGTAAAACATAGCCCAAAATAAAAGCTCTCTAATGTTGTATTTTGTATTTATGCCATTATAAAACAGCTAAAGACAGCGATTTAATTAAGGGAGTCTGGTTGTGCTGCACTCACTTTGCTCACACGATCAGCTGGTGATCTGGTGTTATCTCCAAAATAAAAGCTCAAGGGTTTATCTCTTGCAAGTGAAGAAATTAAGATGAAAGTATTGCAATGTCCCTATAATGCAGTGTAAAGTAAAATCTACTTATGAAATATTAATTTGGATTTATTTTACAGTGCATTTGTTTTACAAAATATGTATACTTCTACTTCTGTCATAGGAATACTTATATAAATTATTATATTATTGTAATAATAGTTTTTAGACTATTACGCATCTTAAAACACCAGTGTCAATGTAATGTAGTTTGAGATTTATGTCACAACTAAAAAGATATTCAGGCCTTCTTTAATGTCCAGGTACAAGTCCATGCTTTTTCTTTGATCAATTTGCTCACATTAAAGCTCTTAATTTTGTGCTCTTAAAGTGCACAATGTTCTTCCCGGGGCCATCTCCAGACCCCCTAGAGGGGCAGATGTCCACCCAACATATATATTTACAAAACTTTTCTCCAGCCTAGTACAACAATCTTCCTTTTAAGTCAGTAAAGCTGTTAAAGCCACATTAAAAATGTTACTGGACAAACTAGATTTGGGCTAAGCCCTGAATATTTACGATGTTTGGCTCTGCCGCTGGCAAAAACATTAGTTAGTTTAAAGGAAAAAAGTTAGTTTTTTTTTTTTTCTTTCTTTTGTTTGCCAAATATAACTGTATTTGTCCACCTCCCCACCCCCTGAAATAAAAAGTTCAGGTGCAGAATTTTGTTTTAACCCCTGTGAGTTGCACATCTAACATAACCTTTTTTATATGAATATGTGTATATTTTAAATATTGCACACCAGCTTTTAGCTTTTTTAATTGATTATTGGCTAACACAATCATTTTAAAAGTCAATTCAAGATCAGTGAATCGAAACAGTGCAATGAATGAATCCCTATACTTTCAGTAACTTTATTTGACTCTGATCTCAACAACTGTGTTTAGATGATTGTCAGATGACCAGTATTGGAATCACATTGAATTATGACCTGAATCAGATGGGAAATGAATAAATAAAAAATAAAAAATCAGGTTCCAGAAGTGTTTTTTGTTATTTACATAGATGCAACGACATCTGTGCTAGATATGTGAAATCAGCTGGATCTCACGGAAGTGCATATACTGTAAATAATACAAGTGTGCAATGTCGTGGAATGTATACGCCAAAACTAATTTTGCCATGCATTTGCTACTTGCATTTGCTGTTTTGTGGTTGATACGCACTTTATGGCGTATTATACGGATGAACCATCCACCTCAGCACCCTAATCCTACCCAAGAGCGTGTCATATGCACGCCATAAAGTGCGTATCATGTGCAGACAAAAAACTGCATAGCATATGCATGCCAAAATGAGTTTTGGCATTCCACGACATTGCACACTCGTACTATTTATATGCATTTACATGAATGATATGAAACTATTTTAAGACTGTTACGAAAATTTATGTTGAAACAAACATGAGATGCCTATGCAAATATGAACATATGACTATACAAAAAGAACTGCTAGATTATGATGCATGTCTTTGAAAAAGAAACATAATAACCATCTCAAATCAGTGGATAATATTGGACATTGTATTTAACCTAAAAATGTGAATACACCACCCTACAAAGCTTTACTAGCACATTAATAAACTGCAAACATATCCTATATGAGATTAATCAGATATATGACTATACGAACAAACCAATTCTAATAAATACAAGATAACTATGGCATTTAGGATATTTTTTTATCAATAATGGATGTTTACATTATAAATGCTAAGCAGGGATAGCTCAATATAAAATAGTAAATATAACATTTAACATCGTCATATAAATGAAATCCCCATTATACATGACACAAAGCTGCATCTACATTTTGAGTAAAAGTGTACTTTTAATCTTTAAAATGTAAAATTATGTTATTTAGTTTGATGGTAACTCTAATGCACCTGCTGTGCCAGGAGCTATACAATCTTTCACAATCTGTGTTGTTACAATAATTTATATAAAGGCTCAAAAATATGCTTTTTATTTTGTTTTCCAGAAAGACTTCAGATAATACGTGGTTTACTGTATGTGGTTTTAATGGGCAAGGCTTCATGCCAGAGAAGAAGGCTAATGGCTGAATACAAACAAAATAATAATGATAAAAGAATAATGAAGATTAAGTCTCGTACTGAAAAAGGTGTAAAATGTTTGCCACTTGAGAACAATAGAGCATGAATTGAGCTGTTCTCCTTGCCAGGCATTAGACAAAAGACTCCAAATGGGTGTTTACATGGAAAACAACATATTGTGTTAGCATCTTTATCAAACTTCTCTAAAAACTTTCTCTGACATAGTCTTAGAAAATGCTTCATAAAATTCAGAATTTTAGAGATATCAACTTCAGATTTGACGTTAAGCATGACCACAGTTGTAGCATCATTTGTTCACTTCACTAGTTGTGGTTATAAGTTGTTATACTATATCCACATAATAGTTTTAAACATTGAAAAATTATGTATATGTTTGAGCTTATATATCTCTATGTTAATATGTAAATCTGTAAACTCTTAAGTGTTGGATTTCTAAATACAGGTCTTCTCAAAAAATTAGCATATTGTGATAAAGTTCATTATTTTCCATAATGTAATGATAAAAAATTAAACTTTCATATATTTTAGATTCATTGCACACCAACTGAAATATTTCAGGTCTTTTATTGTTTTAATACTGATGATTTTGGCTTACAGCTCATGAAAACCCCAAATTCCAATCTAAAAAAAATAGCATAATTATTCCGACCAATAGAAGAAAAGTGTTTTTAATACAAAAAAGTCAACCTTCAAATAATTATGTTCAGTTATGCACTCAATACTTGGTTGGAAATCCTTTTGCAGAAATGACTGCTTCAGTGCGGCGTGGCATGGAGGCGATCAGCCTGTGGCACTGCTGAGGTGTTATGGAGGCCCAGGATGCTTCGATAGCGGCCTTAAGCTCATCCAGAGTGTTGGGTCTTGCGTCTCTCAACTTTCTCTTCAGAATATCCCACAGATTCTCTAAGAGACAAACTAGATTTGGGCTAAGCCCTGAATATTTACGATGTTTGGCTCTGCCGCTGGCAAAAACATTAGTTAGTTTAAAGGAAAAAAGTTAGTTTTTTTTTTTTTCTTTCTTTTGTTTGCCAAATATAACTGTATTTGTCCACCTCCCCACCCCCTGAAATAAAAAGTTCAGGTGCAGAATTTTGTTTTAACCCCTGTGAGTTGCACATCTAACATAACCTTTTTTATATGAATATGTGTATATTTTAAATATTGCACACCAGCTTTTAGCTTTTTTAATTGATTATTGGCTAACACAATCATTTTAAAAGTCAATTCAAGATCAGTGAATCGAAACAGTGCAATGAATGAATCCCTATACTTTCAGTAACTTTATTTGACTCTGATCTCAACAACTGTGTTTAGATGATTGTCAGATGACCAGTATTGGAATCACATTGAATTATGACCTGAATCAGATGGGAAATGAATAAATAAAAAATAAAAAATCAGGTTCCAGAAGTGTTTTTTGTTATTTACATAGATGCAACGACATCTGTGCTAGATATGTGAAATCAGCTGGATCTCACGGAAGTGCATATACTGTAAATAATACAAGTGTGCAATGTCGTGGAATGTATACGCCAAAACTAATTTTGCCGTGCATTTGCTACTTGCATTTGCTGTTTTGTGGTTGATACGCACTTTATGGCGTATTATACGGATGAACCATCCACCTCAGCACCCTAATCCTACCCAAGAGCGTGTCATATGCACACCATAAAGTGCGTGTCATGTGCAGACAAAAAACTGCGTAGCATATGCACGCCAAAATTAGTTTTGGCATTCCACGACATTGCACACTCGTACTATTTATATGCATTTACATGAATGATATGAAACTATTTTAAGACTGTTACGAAAATTTATGCTGAAACAAACATGAGATGCCTATGAAAATATGAACATATGACTATACAAAAAGAACTGCTGGATTATGATGCATGTCTTTGAAAAAGAAACATAATAACCATCTCAAATAACCCAGTCGATAATATTGGACATTGTATTTAAGCTAAAAATGTGAATACACCACCCTACAGAGCTTTGCTAGCGGATTAATAAACTCCAAACATATCCTATATGAGATTAATCAGATATATGACTATACGAACAAACCAATTCTAACAAATACAAGATAACTATGGCATTTAGGATATTTGTATATCAATAATGGATGTTTAGATTATAAATGCTAAGCAGGGATAGCTTCATATAAAATGATAAATATAACATTTAACATCGTCATATAAATGAAATCCCCATTATACATGACACAAAGCTGCATCAACATTTTGAGTAAAAGTGTACTTTTAATCTTTAAAATTTAAAATTATGTTATGTAGTTTGATGAATACTGTAATGCAGCTGCTGTGGCAGGAGCTATAAAATCTTTCACAATCTGTGTTGTTACAATAATTTATATAAAGGCTCAAAAATATGCTTTTTATTTTGTTTTCCTGAAAGACTTCAGATAATACGTGGTTTACTGTATGTGGTTTTAATGGGCAAGCCTTCATGCCAGAGAAGAAGGCTAATGGCTGAATACAAACAAAATAATAATGATAAAAGAATAATGAAGATTAAGTCTCGTACTGAAAAAGGTGTAAAATGTTTGCCACTTGAGAACAATAGAGCATGAATTGAGCTGTTCTCCTTGCCAGGCATTAGACAAAAGACTCCAAATGGGTGTTTACATGGAAAACAACATATTGTGTTAGCATCTTTATCAAACTTCTCTAAAAACTTCCCTGACATAGTCTTAGAAAATGCTTCATAAAATTCAGAATTTTAGAGATATCAACTTCTCTAAATTTGAAGTTAAGCATTGACCACAGTTGTAGCATCATTTGTTCACTTCACTAGTTGTGGTTATAAGTTGTTATACTATATTCACATAATAGTTTTAAACATTGAACAATTATTTATATGTTTGAGCTTATATATCTCTATGTTAATATGTAAATCTGTAAACTCTTAAGTGTTGGATTTCTAAATACAGGTCCTTCTCAAAAAATTTGCATATTTTGATAAAGTTCATTATTTTCCATAATGTAATGTTAAAAAATTAAACTTTCATATATTTTAGATTCATTGCACACCAACTGAAATATTTCAGGTCTTTTATTGTTTTAATACTGATGATTTTGGCATACAGCTCATGAAAACCCCAAATTCCAATCTCAAAAAATTTGCATAATTATTCCGACCAATAGAAGAAAAGTGTTTTTAATACAAAAAAGTCAACCTTCAAATAATTATGTTCAGTTATGCACTCAATACTTGGTTGGAAATCCTTTTGCAGAAATGACTGCTTCAATGCGGCGTGGCATGGAGGCGATCAGCCTGTGGCACTGCTGAGGTGTTATGGAGACCCAGGATGCTTCGATAGCGGCCTTAAGCTCATCCAGAGTGTTGGGTCTTGCGTCTCTCAACTTTCTCTTCAGAATATCCCACAGATTCTCTATGGGCTTCAGGTCAGGAGAGTTGGCAGGCCAATTGAGCACAGTAATACCATGGTCAGTAAAACATTTACCAGTGGTTTTTGCACTGTGAGCAGGTGCCAGGCCGTGCTGAAAAACCAAATTTTCATCTCCGTAAAGCTTTTCAGCAGATGGAAGCATGAAGTGCTCCAAAATCTCCTGATAGCTAGCTGCATTGACCCTGCCCTTGATAAAACACAGTGGACCAACACCAGCAGCTGACATGGCACCCCAGACCATCACTGACTGTGGGTACTTGACACTGGACTTCAGGCATTTTGGCATTTCCTTCTCCCCAGTCTTCCTCCAGACTCTGGCACCTTAATTTCCGAATGTCATACAAAATTTGCTTTCATCTGAAAAAAGTACTTTGGACCACTGAGCAACAGTTCTGCAACACTTCTCTGTAGCCCAAAGTGGCTTGACCTGGGGAATGCAGCACCTGTAGCCCATTTCCTGCACACGCCTGTGCACGGTGGCTCTGGATGTTTCTACTCCAGACTCAGTCCACTGCTTCCGCAGGTCCCCCAAGGTCTGGAATCGGTCCTTCTCCACAATCTTCCTCAGGGTCCGGTCACCTCTTCTCGTTGTGCAGCGTTTTTTGCCACACTTTTTCCTTCCCACAGACTTCCCACTGAGGTGCCTTGATACAGCACTCTGGGAACAGCCTATTTGTCCAGAAATTTCTTTCTGTGTCTTACCCTCTCGCTTGAGGGTGTCAATGATGGCCTTCTGGACAGCAGTCAGGTCGGCAGTCTTACCCATGATTGCGGTTTTGAGTAATGAACAAGGCTGGGGTTTTTAAAAGCCTCAGGAATCTTTTGCAGGTGTTTAGAGTTAATTAGTTGATTCCGATGATTAGGTTAATAGTTCGTTTAGAGAACCTTTTCATGATATGCTAATTTTTTGAGATTCATGAGCTGTATGCCAAAATCATCAGTATTAAAACAATAAAAGACCTGAAATATTTCAGTTGGTGTGCAATGAATCTAAAATATAGGAAAGTTTAATTTTTTTCATTACATTATGGAAAATAATTAACTTTATCACAATATGCTATTTTTTTGAGAAGGATCTGTTTTATTGAATGAATCCATAAATGAGTTTGCCAATGCAGCAAGAAAAATCTAACTTGATTCCTTGCAAAGATGTCTTTTTTAATACATAATTTGGTTTCTCAAGTAAATCTTCTTTTAAGATGTTAAGACAAAATACCAATTAAAACTTTGTTTGCAGTAAAAGTAAACAAACAGCTGAATGCATGTCAAAATACTGTATCTTGGCAGTGTAAAAGCAATCTAGCTTGGAGATCTCACTGTTCCCTTGATAGAACATGTTTTTGGCATTTCTTTTTTAACCACATGCTTCATTTCCACTGAACCACTACTTTTCTCTCTGCTGATGAAAAAATAATCACTTAATCGTGTATTTCTAATAAGCCTCTTATTGGCCTGTCACACAGACCCTGGTGGAGGTCTCATCGGGGAGATGTTTGTGACAGTATAGTAAATGGCCGATGCTTTTTCCAGGCTACGGTGAACCCTACAACCGAGAAAGAACCCGTGTGGACTGACCCACTCAGTAAAAGGATGCAAACGCGAATCACTCTTTTTCTCCCTGTGCAGACATACATCATGGTGAAGGTCATTGGAATGCGAGTCGAGCTGCTTCTGATGGACCCCTGGGGTCCCATTCATCCAGAGGCGACAACATCAGTGACATTAAACAGATCTGACTGACCTGAACTCAGCAGCTACACATGCAGAATTTCTGTAAGATGTGTACTTACACGCCCGTCTTTCTTTTTTTCCAGTTTTCCAGTTTCTCTCTCTCTCTCTCTCTCTCTCTCTCTCTCTCTCTCTCTCTCTCTCTCTCTCTCTCTCTCTCTCTCTCTCTCTCTCTCTCTCTCTCTCTCTCTCTCTCTCTCTCTCTCTCTCTCTCTCTTCTCTCTCTCTCTCTCTCTCTCTCTCTCTCTCTAAAATAAAATAAAAATCCATTCAGGACATGAAAGGCATCTTTGGAGGCCCTCTTTGTGTCCTTGTCAGATTATAGTAACTATTACACAACACTTTTACCTAGATTTTCTATCTGGTTGCTTGACCCTAAATCAAAAAAGTAGTAAAAGTTACTCAAAGGAGGAGAGTAATGGCTGGGCACCTTAGAGCTAAATATATATATATATATATATATATAGACATCTGCTCTCTCCCTGACACCACAGAAAGAAGATTAGAGAAGTCTTTTAATTAACTCATTAATTAGATATTATAACTGACACCCAACTGGTCTACTTTTAAGTGTGGACTAGGGATATTTTGAGATAGTGAGTGAGCGGCTTTGGGAAAAAGAATTTTTGAATGTTAATCACAGCGTATAGCATTTCACGAAGCAAAAACGAACCTGTTTACATTTAGAAATGCAACTTGAGACAAGCAAATCGTGTGGACTTTGCAAAATCACACTTTCATGGTCCATCTATCATGTCTGAAACAGTTCTACAAGTAAACATCCCCTGTGTAGGAATCCAAACAATCCGGAGAGGTAAAGAAGGCATTACAAATGCATGGTGGGAGGCATAGCTTGTTTGGGGCTCTATTTGTATAGTCGGAATGGAAATGTGACACAAATCCGTGTTTAAACAAAAAGCTTCAAGCTTACAGAGAGCCATTTCATCATTCAGACAGATACCTATGTCTTAAGAACAAGCACACAATCAACTACAATGAATGTTCCTGGTGTAAAAAGTCACCTTGTGGGTGATGAGTGTGGGGTGGGGTTTGGGGGTGGATGCTGGAGGATCCAGCTAAAACATTTTCTGGTAAAAAAATATATGTTTTTTAGCTGGTCAAAGTTGGTGATTTAAGGTCATCAGTTGATCCAAAATGATATTGATCAGATGGATTATCAACTGGTCAAGCAGATAAATCCTTTTAGTCTGGCCGAGAATGGCCTATTTAGATAGGAAATATTAGCTGGTTAACCACAGTTTGCTTCTACTGTTTAAGAGCAGGTATAACTGAAAACAGTGATACCACAATGACGTTTAAAAACTCAAACATTAGTGCATGGCGCTAGCAACGCCAAGGTCATCAGATTGATTTCAAGGTAGTGCATGAACTGATACAATTTTATAATTCACAGTAAGGTTACATTTGTTAAAATTAAGTATCATGAAATAACACCATTTATTAATCTAGGTTAATGTTTTGTAAATATTAATATAAATAAAGATGTTTTTAAATTAAATCTGAGTGCTAATCCATATGAATTGAGCAATTTAGTCCACATTTTTTTGAGGATACTCAATTTCTTTAATTGATGAACAGATTTAATTTAGTCTTTTATAAACATTGATTAGTGAACTTAAACAGAAGCTAAAGGGGTAATATAGTGGTGCACTTTTACAAGCTGATTGTAAATAAATGTGTGTTGGCAGTGCCTGTACACAATCATCCTATAATGATACAAATCCATCAAGTGGATCCATCAAGTTTTTTTTTAATCTCCTGTCTCAAATCGAGCCGTTCGACCATGTGATGTCACACGGTCGGACGCCCCTCCCACGAATGTTGATTGACAAGCAGCATTTTATCTCAGACCCGCCCTGAGCAAGCGCAAGCTGTCGTCGTCATATAGTCCACCATTGTATCAGTAGAGACGCTGGAGCAGAATGGCATCTAAGCGATTGTGGTGTTCTGTTCTTGGGTGTAATAATGAACAAAGCAGTCATTCTGATGTTCTTAAATCTAAACCGCAGCTAAAGTTTACAGGGTAAGTTAAATTACAACATGCTTTCTGTGTATGACGTTCTCAGTATAATTCATAATCCCACTTTTATAATGAAAACCGCTATGGTTGAGTTATTACAAACTGTGTACGCTGGTTTTAAAGTTAAAGTGGACATGGTAACACTAAGCTTAATTATGTAGATGGTTTATAACGGTGTCTGATACTGTCAAAAAAATTGTGTTGTAACAGTTATTATAATGCATAGATAACGTCACGCATCACTGACAAACTGACATTAACAGAAAAAAAAAAAAAAAAAATGTTATTGTCATTAGGTGTAACATCAGTCTGTCAATGAACTAACGTATACATCAGTAAACACATAGCATTCGCGCTAACATTACTCTGCCAGTACATAAAGATAGATCAAAGTGACATTATGTTAACCAACCATTTAGAAATGTCCTGTTTAGCCTTAAATGTTGAATTTCGTTGGAGCTGTCGTCTTGTCCCAGGTCCGACTCCGGTTCAAATTGATAGAGTTGAACAGATTTTTTTTTTACGATCTATGGCCTACTCACATTTCGCCTCTACTGTTGTCAATGGCAACACTTCTCCTACCACCCCACAGAACAGAGGGGCGGGGTTATTCATCATTTAAAGCCTTATACACTGAAACGCCTTGGTGGAAACAAAGCTGTTAAAAATTAGTGTTTTCTTACAATACTAATGAGAATTTTAATTAAAGTATTTTACAAAGTTTTTGTTTAGACACTAAAGAATCATATTAACTTGTGTAAAAATGCCATTATATGACCACTTTAAAGGGATAGTTCACCCAAAACGAAAATGTGATGTTTATCTGCTTACCCACAGTGCATCCAAGATGTAGGTGTCTTTGTTTCTTCAGTGGAACACAAATGAAGATTTTGAACATCCAACCATTGCAGTCTGCCAGTCATAATGCATGTGAATAGGTAACAATTCTATGAGAGTAAAAAAAAAAAAACATGCTTAGACAACATGCACAAAAACCCTGCTGCTCGTGACAACACATTGATGTATAGATCCTCATTAGTGCCTGCTAGAGGTTAGATCGGGCTCAAAAAAATCAAGCCCGACACTACCCGAGCCTGTGCACGTTGTCTCCGAGCCCGGCCCGGCCCGGCCCGACACATTAACTTTAATTATGAGCCCGAGCCCGATTTAAACCTGACCATTGTTCAATACATGGGCGTTTTGAGAGCGAGCCTGTAATGAGCAAAGCACAGCGAAGCGGACTGGTGAGGCTCATGATAAAACTACATTTAGTTTTCAGTTTTCTCCACAGCGACTGTACAGCCGAATAACATTTTGTTGCAATATTTTCATGTTTAACACTTTGAAGCTGCTTTGAAACAATCATCATTGTAAAAGCGCTATAGGCTATAAATAAAGCTGACTTGACTCCGCTCAATAATCCGCAGGCGCGCGCTCATGATCCGCTCACCAGTAAACTGATGTTTGCTCAAATCCAGCTCAGACATTTATCTGTATTTTACTTTGTTGTAGCCATTAAACAATGTGTTTTTTCCTTCATATTTATGTTTAAATATTATAATATTATTTTTACATTTCATCTGATTATGATGAGTGAAAAGATGCGAGTGGGTCAGAAATGATTTTGGTGGTTATATTTAGTTTAATATTAAGTTTCGTTTTGTAGAAAGCATTTATTTCGTTTTGTTTAAATTGTATCTTAATTTTAAAAAAGGTTTCTTGGGCCAATTGCCTGGATTTAATAAATAAAAAAGCAAATAGCAGACTATAATCGTGAGGTGAAGTCGTGGGAGTGATTGCTTTCATTTCATCTCATGAACTGGAGCGCGCGTCTCATAAATAAACCAAAACTCAGCAGGCTATACTTGCCTCACAGACATGACAATGCGTATAGAAAGCTTGAAATGTCCACTTTTAAACGAAACGATTCGAAAATATTTAATTAAGCAGAGTGCGGTGTTCACGCGAGCAGCTCTTGACACAGAGCGTTTCTGTTTATAATGCTGCGCTCCATCACTGCTCGAGCTGTGAGTTTAACACGCATTTTTACACTAATCCTGACTTGTGCAACTCTGTAGCCTACACATTTGTTTCTTAGTTGTTGTATTAGTTCTTACTTTGCTAAATATACATATAATTTCTGATTATAGCATAGCTTTCTGCCCACCCAATTAGACTAGTAAAGTAGGCTAATGATTAAAAAAACAAACGCTTGATCACGGGCCCGGCCCAACCCGACCCGAGGATAGTGCAGGGAAATCTCAGCCCGACCCGGCCCGCGGGTCGGTTCGGGTCAGGTTCGGGCTCGGGCTCGGGTAGAGAATCTAAACTCTAGTGCCTGCACGGATCAGCCGAATGAGGCATCTACATAATATATATCTATGATCGTGCCAGTTTGACCTTACTAGAAGGAAGTAATGACAGATGGAAACACTACATGAGATTCGTCTGGATATGAGGTAAAAAACAAAAACAAAAATACTGTTCGGTTTTTCACAGCAATGATCAGTTATTGTCTTAAGACATCAATGTGTCATCACAAGCAGTAGGGATTTTGTTGTCTAAGCATGCTTTTTATTTACTCTCATAGAATTTTTACCCATTCAAATGCGTTATGACTAACAGACTGCAATGGTTGGAATAAAAAAAAAAAATCTTAATTTGTGTTCTACTGAAGAAACAAAGACACCTGAATTTTGGATGCATTGGGGGTAAGCAGATTTGAGGCAAGCAAATCTTAAACATCACATGTTCATTTTTTTGACATGAGATTAAGTAAATCATTAATTAATTTTCATTTTTTGGGTGAACTAACCCTAATGTTAACAGACCTTATTGTAGTTTTACTGGTTAAATATATACTTTGAATGTGATGTAAATCACTTTGAATGAAGTTTTGACAAATGCATAAAAAGTGTACAAATGTAAAAAGTACAAAACAGCTCATTGCAAATACAGCTTGGTTTAAAAATCGAGTGTACAAAGTCAGCCAATCATTTTAAACTGCAGATTTTTGAGTGCATTATGCATCAAATGGTCAGTAAATGGACTGTGGGCGGCCCATCTGATTCTGAGGCTAATATGAGAAGACGGAGATCGAACCGACACTGAAAATAAGAAGGAAGTGAGGCTGAGAGGAAGGATGTGGAAGAGGAGAGGGGTAGATAAAGGCGCTGCTTTGCTTCGACAGAAGCATGCTAATGACTCCCCCGAATCCGGATTGTTTTGAGAAAGTCGTCGAGAACTGTAACGTGTTTGCAACACAGCCACAGCAGAATAACTAATCCCTTAGCAAGATTAGCATCTCTGATTGAGTGCGAGCAGACCCAGATAAAAAAAAAAAAAAAAAAAGTAAATGAAATAAATAAACAGGAACTAGAAACACGGCCCTGGGGCTTTGTTTGCACTGGGTAATTAGCGGGAGACACCCCAGCATATCCAGTCACAGTGCAGCTGCTCAGGGAGAGGTCTGTGAGCGCACCACACAGGGATAGAGCAACTTTGGGGAGAAACAGCTGTTATTTCGATGACAGAGGCGGTGAAATGGCGCTGGAAAAGGGAAATGATGGATGGGAGTGAGTCATGGAGGTCGTTAAGGGATGAGAGACGCACACCTCTTGTCCGTGACATCACTCATGATCGCTGATCAAGTTAACGTGTCACGCTGGAGAGATGATCGTCAGCGGGCCTGTAGATAGAGAGAGAGAGAGAGAGAGTGTGGGTGCAGAGAAAGGAATATTTATGAGAGGGAAGACACAAATGGAAAGGGAGAAGTTCGTAAAGGAGAGGATGTAGAGCGGCGAATAAGACAGAAAGAGAGATGGAGCATTGCAGTAAATGGTTCTCTGGGATTAGAGTCCTGACAAGTTGGATGACATTTTGCCTTCAAGAGGCTACAAGCGGCGAGTGACAGAGGGAGTGACAGCTTCCTCTGCAAAGAATTTGCAGAGACTCGATGTCCTTTTCCTGCAAAGGTTGGGGGGTTGGGGGGGTGTCGGTCCGCAGCGCCCTTCTCATGTCATAATGCGTTTCAGTGAAGAGATCACAGAGAATGACCTCTGGAGCTGTGAAAGTAATACCCTACAAACGCACACACACACACATTCACCAGTCAGATCTTTTGATCCTACACGTCAAAGTCGACCAGTTCTTAAGCACCATGAATCAGTCCATAACTATGGCTGCATGTTTTGGTCCAAAGGTTTGGTGTAATATTTTTGTATGTTTTTCAAAGAAGTCTTGTATGCTTACCAAGGCTACATCTATTTGATATAAAGTATTATGAAATTCACCAATATTGTGAAATATTATTTCAATTTAAAATAATCATTTAAATTATAGATACAGGTTATCATGTTATTTGTTATTCCTGTGATGCAAAGCTGAATTTTCAGTAATACGTGGTCCTTCAGAAATCATGCTAATATGCTGATTTGCTGCTCAAGAAACATTTCTGATTATTATCAATGACAATTGCTGAAAACAATTCTGCTGCTTCATTTTCTTTCTTTGATGAATGCAAAGTTCAGAAGAATAGCATATACACTCACCTAAAGGATTATAAGGAACACCATACTAATACTGTGTTTGACCTCCTTTTGCCTTCAGAACTGCCTTAATTCTACATGGCATTGATTCAACAAGGAGCTAAAAGCATTCTTTAGAAATGTTGGCCCATATTGATAGAATAGCATCTTGCAGTGTATGGAGATTTGTGGGCTGCACATCCAGGGCACGAAGCTTCCATTCCACCACATCCCAAAGATGCTCTATTGGGTTGAGATCTGGTGACTGTGGGGGCCATTTTAGTACAGTGAACTCATTGTCATGTTCAAGAAACCAATTTGAAATGATTCAAGCTTTGTGACATGGTGCATTATCCTGCTGGAAGAAGCCATCAGAGGATGGGTACATGGTGGTCAAAAAGGGATGGACATGGTCAGAAACAATGCTCAGGTAGGCCGTGGCACTTAAACAATGCCCAATTGGCACTAAGGTGCCTAAAGTGTGCCAAGAAAACATCCCCCACATCATTACACCACCACCACCAGCCTGCACATCGGTAACAAGGCATGATGGATCCATGTTCTCATTCTGTTTACGCCAAAATCTGACCCTACAATCTGAATATCTCAACAGAAATCAAGACTCATCAGACCAGGCAACATTTTTCCAGTCTTTAACTGTCCAATTTTGGTGAGCTTTTGCAAATTGTAGCCTCTTTTTCCTATTTGTAGTGGAGATGAGTGGTACCTGGTGGGGTCTTCTGCTGTTGTAGCCCATCCGCCTCAAGGTTGTGCGTGTTGTGGCTTCACAAATGCTCCACAAATGCACAACAATAATGTATTTTTTGATGAATAAATAAGTAAAATTAATATTTATTCCACAAGGTGGTGATGTCAGAAACACAATGATGAAGCGATGTTTCACTTACAGTTACTGTTTGCAGAAAACGTCTTGGTTACGGATGTAACCCTCATTACATTTCAGTCAGTCACGTTCAATGTTACATCGACATCACCGACGTACATCGACGTCACGTTGAACATGACCGACTGAAAGGCATCAAAAGAATAGGAAGTCTCGTCAGTAAAACTTGAAACTGAGATTTATTGCAGAGCAAGTACTGAACTTAATCAAATATCACTGTCGCTGTAACTTGATGGTGAATCTATCAGTGATTAAAATATTGGTTTTGAAGATGCTGAAAATGATTTGTTTTGAGAATATGTTTGAGATGTGAATATGAGCCAGATGCTGAATGTACTGGGAAAGGAGCTCTGACGAGGACAGTGATGATGGTATAAAACATCTGCTCAAACTGAACACTTCCAAGCTCCAAAAGGTAAATAAATATGCTTTATTTTATTCTTCAGTGATTATATTCTAATATCAGGAGAGTTTTATATGATCCAGTCGTAAAAAAAAACCCGGATATGTAATAATGATTGGTCAAACAATCATGGAATAAAGGGTTAATTTAGATTTTTGCAAAATTCACAAATCTGGCTTGTTAAAGATTTTTTGACTGTTCCACTGATTGATAACATTGAACTTGCTGCTCTGATAAATATTTCTTTGTAAAACTCTGTGGTGAGCTCAAAAACACTGGCCTAGAAATAGAAGAAGCACATTCATGTTATGGCTATAGTTCATATACTGTATATGGCTATATACTCAGATATTATATTGTGGATACCAGTCAAAAAGCAAATACTTAATATTAAGATTAATAATATAGATTAGTGAGCATGCAGACATGCTAATGGTTGCCCATGCTTAATTTTTGTCAATTACTATATAAATCTTTGTGTTTCCTCTTTCCTCTTTTCAAATGCTCATTTATATATGTGAATTTTCAAAGCATAACCCATTTAATTTAATAGATGATGCTGTGAAGTCATGTTTGTTCACCAACCAGACCTTTAAAAAGATTTTCACACATATTTATGGATTTCCATTTACTATGTTAATGTTAATAAACAGTGTGTTTAGCTTTGCTTTTTACGTTAACATGTTTGACTACAATTAGATAATTAGATTTGATCGTGTTTCCCCTACTTTAATTTAAATGAGAAAAATTCAGACCTTGAAAAACAAGCAGCTGGAAAGTCCTGACATGGACACTATGAGCAAGAATTTCAGAAGCAAAAGGCAAACCACTAACAGGGATGTGCTTTTATTAAAGCTGAAGTTTGTATTTTTTGTATATTATATTTTTGGATAATTTCTGAAATCCTAGTGTTGACTAATATGAAGAGACTTTGTTTATTTCAAATGTTTTAACCAGAACAAAACAAAGCAAATCTGACTTAACCAATGGCAAGAGTTTGAGGCGGGGCTTCCTGAATGTTTGACCAATAGCAGACGTGCTTGGGAATGGAAAAACATATATCGCAAAACAGGATATCTATCTTTCTTTAAGTGTGAAACTACATGCCTTCCTTTTATCGTAAAATTACAAGAAATAATTATAAGAATATTTATAAGAAATGTTAGTGAAATCTCAATTGACACTTAATTTTCTTTAAGAGAAATGCATGAAAAACCTGGGTAGTCTATGCAGATGGATTTTACTCTATGTAACAAAATTCATATATTTGGAATCAAGAAAGCTAAATATTTTAGTAATATGGGAAAAAAGGAGAGCTTCTAGTAACAGAGAGAATTGAGTAATATTCAGTCACTTTACAGATCAGATAACAGTTTTACCCTTTAAGTAATTAGTGTATATATTACTTTATTTCCTCCTGCAATTCATTTCAAAAGTAAATGCAGATCAAACGCCCCACTCTTAGATATAAATTGAGTCCTGTTTGAATCAAATGTTGCTATAGGTTTCAGGGCCGCTGGCGTCAGCTTTGATAGAAGCAAACATTCAATTCAATGCGGCTCTTGTCTAAGCAAACAGTATAATCTTAAGTGCTAAGGTCATGTCAGCTTTCCACTGTTGTTTATTGACCTTGCCCTCCATAAACAACACATTTACTCTTTACTTTCCCTGTACTAATTCTACAGGGGCAGATGAGACCCACGAAGCAACTGCTGTCAATGTATCCATGGGGTTAAGACTCAATTTACTTTTTTTTCCCCTCTACATTTTTTCTTCTCTCCTGAAAAGCTCATTTCCCTAAGGGCAATTATAATAAGAGAATCGATGCTTGAGTGAATTTTAATTTGTCATATGGAGAGAGGGAAAGATATTTCAATCTACAGTGTGACTGTTGTCATTAGTGGAGAGAACGATGAGGTAGAGACACAGTTTGAACACTGGACTCTCCAACAGTGACAGGAGCAAAAAATGTATTGCATTAAAACCTTGCTTTAAAAAGACATATATTATGCTTTATCGTTTATTTATTTTTTAGATGCTTATATCACTGTTGTCCACTTGGAATATTAGCCAAAGTGTCTTGCACCTATAACTGTCAAGAAGTACATCAAATGTGTTATATTCACTGTGCCTTTAATACTTGTATATAAAAATGACCTCTGTGATGATAAGTTGGCCTGTTTGCATTTGTGAAATGAATAAGTGTGCTTAATTGTGAGTTGTGGGATTGCCACACAGTCCAGTTAATTTGGCACTGCCCTATTCTTCAAAAACAGCCTAAATATTTCTGAATGACCCATTTTGCAGTTTCAATAAAACTTTATTTTAGAAACTCTTTACTCTATGTTTTAAAAAGACTAAGCAGAATCTATAATACAGTATAATTGCTTTAAACTCAACCTATTGAGTTGAGAAAAGTACTTAAAGCACATTCAACCCAATTCCAAAAAAATGGGGACACTGTACAAATTGTGAATAAAAAGGAATGCAATAATTTACAAATCTCATAAACTTATATTTTATTCACAATAGAATATAGATAATATATGAAATGTTGAAAGTGAGACATTTTGAAATGCCATGGCAAATATTGGCTCATTTTGGGTTCCATGAGAGCTACACATTCAAAAAAAGTTGGGACAGGTAGCAATAAGAAGCTGGACAAGTTAAATGTACATATAAGGAACAGCTGGAGGACCAACTTGCAACTTATTAGGTCAATTAGCAACATGACTGGGTATAAAAAGAGCCTCTCAGAGTGGCAGTGTCTCTCAGAAGTCAAGATGGGCAGAGGATCACCAATTCCCCCAATGCTGCGGACAGTGTAGCATTATCAGAAAGGAGTTTCTCAAAGAAAAAATGTGTATTTTGTGTATAAGTGTATTTTGTGACATGGTGCATTATCCTGCTGGAAGTAGCCATCAGAGGATGGGTACATGGTGGTCATAAAGAGATAGATATATTCAGAAACAATGCTCAGGTAGACCGTGGCATTTAAACGATACCCAATTGGCACTAAGAGCTAAAGTGTGCCAAGAAAACATAACCGGTGGGGTTTTCTGCTGTTGTAGCCCATCTGCCTCAAGGTTATGCTTGTTATGGCTTCACAAATGCTTTGCCGCATACCTCGGTTGTAACAATTGTTTTTTTTTTCAGTCAAAGCTGCTCTTCTATCAACTTGAATCAGTTGGCACATTCTCCTCTGTACTCTCGCCCACAGGACTGCCGCATACTGGATGTTTTTCCCTTTTTTACACCATTCTTTGTAAACCCTAAATATGGGTGTGTGTGAAAATCCCAGTAATTTAGCAGATTGTGAAATACTCAGACCGGCCCGTCTGGCACCATCAAAATTGATAAAATCACCTTTCTTTCCCATTCTGATATTCAGTTTGGAGTTCAGGAGATTGTCTTGACCAGGACCACACCCCTAAAATCATTGAAGCAACTGCCATGTGATTGGTTGATTAGACAATTGCATTAATGAGAAATTGAACTGGTGTTCCTAATAATCCTTTAGGTGAGTGTTAATGTTAGCTAAATTATAACTGCACACTGTTAGTTCATGTTAGCTCAGTTCCATTAAGAAATAATAAAAAATCCAATGTTTGATTTTAATTTTCTATATGTGTTTTGCAAAGCAAAACTACTTGTGGTCTCAGGCCAAACACAACAATCATCACAACTTCTCCGTTTAGCTAGGTTTATCAACCATAACTCATTCCAGGACATCCAGGAATCTTTGAGCCTTCACAACACACATTGTTAGAACTGCCCGGTCCTGCAGATTTGCCTTATACAGCATTAGGAAGGGCCTGATCTTCCTATACACAACTCCTTGTCCAAGCTGGACTATTGTAATGCTCTCTTGGCAAGCCTTCCAGCATGCACTGTCAAACTTCCTCAAGTGATCCAGAATGCTGCAGCGAGAGTGGACTTTAATGAGCCGAAGAGTGTGAACGTCAGACCTCTCTTCATAAACTTGCACTGCCTGCCAATAGCCGCTTGCAATTTCAAGGCAGTAATGTTTGCCTACAGAACGACCACTGGCTCTGCACCCATATACCTAAACTCATACGTATTTGCCCTTCAGAAGCTTGTGTTCTGCAATTGAACGGTGCCTTGTGGTGCCATCCCAAAGAGGCACAAAATCACTTTCACGGACCTTTACCTTGACTGTTCCCTGCTGGTGGAATGACCTGCCTAACTCAACGGGAGCTGCTGGGTCTTTAGCCGGCTAAACGGCATTTTCTTTTTCATCAACCCTTGACACATTGCTAGCACTTACAATTCATACTAATACTATACACTCACCTAAAGGATTATTAGGAACACTTTGACTGTAATAACCACTTGTTACAACCGAGGAATGCAGCAAAGCATTTGTGAAGCCACAACATGCACAAACTTGAGGCGGATGGGCTACATCAGCAGAAGGCAATGGTGTAGGGGAAGTCAAGTTCTTGGCACTTTAGGCACCTTAGTGCCAATTGGGCATCATTTAAATGCCATGGCCTATCTGAGCATTGTTTCTGACCCTGGCCATCCCTTTATGACCACTATGTACCCATTCTCTGATGGCTTCTTCCAGCAGGATAATACACCATGTCACAAAGCTTGAATCATTTCAGATTGGTTTCTTGAACATGACAATGAGTTCACTGTACTAAAATGGCCCCCACAGTCACCAGATCTCCACCCAATAGAGCATCTTTGGGGTGTGGTGGAACGGGAGCTTTGTGCCCTGGATGTGTTAAACATAGGTACAGCATGTTTCCTGTTAATTATATGTGTTGTTTATTAGAATTAACCCCAAATTGTTTGTATACATATACCTGATATATAATTGCCTAATTCGAATGCACTTTCCCCTTTAATTGTGGTGACAACACAAGTCAATGTAATTTCCTGTTCTGACCCGTCCTCTTCTTCTGTGCTTTGGTAATGTGCTGGAGAGGTGAGGTATTTAGGGCTCTTGTTAATCTTTTTTAATCCTTATTTTAATTGTTGCTTTTATACTCATACTTTCACTCGGATTTATGTGTTGTTAATTTACTCATCTGTGTGGTTATTTTTGTCATTTTACTGTTTTTTAGTTAAATTTGTCTTATAAGTGGAAATGAGCTCATGGTGACAAGTGTACATATATTTACTTTAGGGAAGGAAGGTGACTCTCGCATTGCATTAAGCGGCTGTATTTATTTGTTCCTTAACGGATATGTGTTCTGTTACATTTGTTTTCTTGTTAAATGTGATTTATTTGCTCTTTGCATTGGTAGTAATGCATTAGAGAGGGAACGAAGGTGACTTTCACATGTAAAGATGCTGTTTTTATGTTCTATATGTTCCTTATTAGGATTAAAAGATCTGCAAAACTGTAGTCCTGTTCTTTTCCAACAAACAACACAAGGCAGAGAACAGACCAGTTACAAGTAACAGACCTGAAAACCATGCTTGAGTAAAAGTACAGATACCTTACAGTGAAAATGCTTCCATTCCAAGTTACAATTTCCAAAATGACTTGAGCAAAAAAAAAAAAAAAAAGGAAGAATGAATTATTGAATGAGGGATGTATATAGTGCTTTCTACTGTAGAGTCAAAGTGCTTTACACTCATGTCAGGGGTCTCTCCTCAAACAACTGTGCAGCATCCACTTAGAAGGTGCGAAGGCCGCCACAGTACAATGGCGCCAGTGCGCTCACCACACACCAGCGATAGGTGGAGAGGAGAAAGGATGATAGAGCCATGACTGGTAAGGACCAATGGAGGGAATTTGGCCAGGACACCAGGGTTACACCCCTGCTCTTTACAAGAAGTGCCATGGAAGATTTTATGTTGTGGTTTTGTTAACATTTTGTTATGTGTGTGTGGCAGTCGTCCGCGATGGGCTGCCACCTTTACTTTCAATTTGTTTATTTTATTTGATTAAAGTCTTTTAAACGTTCGCCAGTTCCCACCTCCTTCCTTCCCATAGCTACAAACCTCGTTACATACACTTATTAAAATATATAGGTTTCTGAAATAGCTCTTTTTGTAGCTAGATTTCTAAGGGTCTGGATGAACTCGGGAGAGAATTGAAACAGTATCTAAAAAGAACATATTGTTCTTGTGTTTTAATTAATGCATTTTAGTGGTTAACATGTGTATGTATTAGAACATCGAAATCTGAACATCTAATTAGGGTTTTTAATAGAGCATCTAATCATTACTGCCATTCAGAGCACAGCTTTAAATGGACTCCAGTTTCAGATCATCTTGCAGTTTATGAAATGAACTGAATTAATTGACTGTGACTTCAACACATTCAGCCAATTGTAAGGTTTTGCTCTTTCTATCTCTCGCAGTATTCCAACCAAAGTCCCTTTTAGACAAGTTAGTCCCCTCAGCAGCCATCTTGTGAGCACCCCTGAGCAGCTATATATTATGGTAATAGACAAATTGTCTTATTTGGTTTCAAAGCGAAATGTAAAAGCACCTATTTAAGTAAGTATGTCATTGTACTGTGTTGATGTGTTTTAAGTTAAGAATAATAGGCTAATGAACCAACAATTTAAGCAACCGCCCCCGAATTGGAGCTAATCCTAAACCGAAACTAAAATGTGCACAGCTGCACAGAGTTGCACATTTGTGGACGAACTGTCATTCATGGTGTGTGTGAGCACGGGCACGTTCTCTCCTTTCTTACCATAGACATACTTTCCAGAATTTATATGTTTGCTTTGTATCTTTCTAGAATTTTTTCTTCACTATAGTCCTTACTCACTTTATCTTGCTCACTGGGGTTGTAAGGCAGTATTCCTAACGCGGTACTTAGGCAGCTTACACACATTTATTGTGAAAGTTGCTCATACAAATAATTGTCTTCTTGTTTATACAGTCAACATTAAGTATAGCCAATTTAAGTTTACAAACAATATGTTTTAGATATAATGTGTCACACATACTATTTATCTTAAAGTTTAAATGTTCTTTCAAACATAAAATTGCGTAGATGGATTTTAGGAAGAGGGTCCCTCATAAAAGATTCATCATATTTGGGGGTCCTTGGCATCATGCAGTTTGAAAAACCCTGTGTTAGGATGACAAAAAGGTTTAAAAGTTACATTTTTAGTCTAGTCTGTCTCATCAATGTCAAAATAATAGAGATGGCCAATCAAATAAAAGTAGGCGGGTTTATGTTCTCATTTGGCTTTTGGCTATTACACAGTCTTCCATTACTTAATACCGTGGTGAGGACTCTGAAAACAAATCACAAAACAAAACAGTCTCCCTCACATCTCCCCCTCCCTCTCTCATTTCTGTCTGGGGGTGTTCCAGGGAGGATGTTTCAGCCTTTCAGACCTTTTAGCGAGTCGAAGTACTCTCAGAAGTGCTATTCCGCCATACATTATAGTTCTCCTTTTTATTTTATGTCACCATACTTGAACGTTCAACTATTTGTGTAACTGTATTTAAAGGGAAAATGTGGAGGTGTTTGGCCGCTTCTAACTTGATCTCTGTTTGGTACCAGTGAATGAACTGGGCTTAGTGGGCTAAGCTAAATGCTATCAGATTGTCACCGCGCGTCAGAGCAATTAACTGCACGCACTCAGATGAGAGAGGTGTGTATCAACTCATCTTAGTTAAGGGAATAACAGTTTAATATGAAGAAAAAATACTATATGATGGCAAATTAGATACTGGATCCTTTGACACAATTTACAAATATTCAACCACCACACCACTAAGGAACTCCAATCTTAACAGCGGATCTATCTATTTATTCGCTAACGGGAAGATATAACGACTAACGATATATTTGATGCAAATTAATGCAAACAATCCCAAAATGATTATTTCCCAACTAGCATTAGAATTCCGTCCACTGTTCTGTTCCTTTATGATTTATTAAAATAAAATAAAAATTATCCCTCCCAATGTTCAAGGTTATGGCCTTGATTTAAGTATTTTGCCCATTTATTTCCTCTAGGGCTTTCCTAAAAAAAAAAAAATCTAATTCAATAAACAGTTCTAAGTCTTGAACCAAATCAATCAGCTTTGAGAAAAATCACGTATTAATTTGATTTGTTCAAATACTTAAAAATCACAATAATAGACATATGTACTGTGTGTATATACTGACTTTTATGATGTAATGAACTGCTCATACTTAATATCAAATCAATTTCTCTATGGAGAAAATTAATGGGATTTTTTTTTTCTGGAGAACTGTTGCGCTCTGCAGGCATGCAAGCTCTTCTCTTTAAAAAAAAAAAAAATGTATTTTTTTTTTCTTCTTCAGGACATTGTTAATTAAAAATTAAACGTGAATTTCTGCACTACTAGCCTCACCAAAGCAATTGCAAAAAAGATACCCTGTCTGTCATTAAAAAAGATTGCCTCGCCCCAAACTCTCACAACTGGTTGAGCTCTGGGATGAAAGCCGCACCTTTTGTTTGAGCATCAAACAAACTCAGTGGTTGTTTGTGCAAGATCTCTCAAAATGTTATACATTGTAGCCACATTTGTCTACAATTATAACCCACATGGACATCAAGCACAGAAAATGAGTTAAATGTGTAATGAACTGACTTTTAAAAACAAAAAAATATATATACTGTTGTCTGAGGTCAACTTATGACGTTCAAGTGTTTTTTTTTTATATATATATATTTACATTTACAATTATGCATTTAGCAGACACTTTTTTTTTAAATATATTCAAAAACATCTTAATGAATAAGTAATAGGCTATTTATCAACCACACATTCCTAATATTAGGATCCGAAAGAAGCTTATGCAGCAACTGTGTTCTTCCACAACCAGGCACAGAGCAATATCTTGCTATCTTTAGCCTCTTTATTGCTCGATAGTGCGATCCGTTTAGCTTCACGAGTCGGTGGGCAGGGCTACAGAAGCAGGTTTACATATTTATCTGTTGAGGAGGCGTTTCTGTATTATTTGACATCAGTGGTCGACATATTCAGAGTTCTCTCGTTTGCTGGGTCTGGTGTCAAGAAGTTTCCCTCTCTCTTGACGGTGTCAATGATGGCCTTCTGGACAGCAGTCGGGTCGGCAGTCTTACCCATGATTGTGGTTCAGGCTGGGAGTTTTTAAAAGCCTCAGGAATCTTTTGCAGGTGTTTAGAGTTAATTAGTTGATTCAGATGATTAGGTTAATAGCTCGTTTAGAGAACCTTTTCATGATATGCTAATTTTTTGAGATTTGGGGTTTTCATGAACTTTATGCCAAAATCATCAGTATTAAAACAATAAAAGACCTGAAATATTTCAGTTGGTGTGCAATGAATCTAAAATATAAGTTTAATTTTTATCATTACATTATGGAACATAATGAACTTTTATTAATTTTTACTTTTACAATATGGCAGTTATTTGAGAAGGACCTGTATATATATATATATATATATATATATATATATATATATATATATATATATATATATATATATATATATATATATATATATATATATATATATATATATATATATATATATATATATCTTGAAATGCCGATTTATTGCAGAACAAGTAGTGAAAGCAATCAAATATCACTGTTACTGTCACATGATGGTAGATCTTGTGAAGAAGCTTGTGAAGAGATCAAAATATTGGTTTGAAGATGTTGAAAATGATAGTTATGAGAATTTCTTTTTTGTGGAGATGATGAATATGAGCCAGATGCTGAATGTACTGGGAAAGGAGCTCTGACGAGGACAGTGTTGATGGTATAAAACATCTGCTCAGACTGAACACTTTCAAGCTCCAAAAGGTAAATAAATATGCTTCATTTTATTATTCTGTAATTGATACACTATCAGGAGAGTTTTATATTATTGTGGCAGGCAGAGAGCCATCCCTGTTAGATATACCGATCTGGGTCGCTAAAAACCCGAATATGTAAGAATGATAGTTTTTTTTTTTATGTTTAATTTTCATTAATTTCACTTTAATGCCAAAGAAAAGTATATTACTTAAAAAAAAATAATAAAAAAAATAATGGGTATTTAACAAATATATGTATCTGGCTGCAAAAAAACAAGTCCATGTGTGCCAAGTCCACCAGTTTGTACAAAAAGACATAGTAAACATTTGCAAAATCACTAAAGATCATTTCATGTCATCACGTCACCTCAGCTCCACCCACGTCCCACCTCTTTGCTCATTTTCAATTATCTGGGAGTGGTGTGTGGTGATAATATGGCAACGGCTGGCTTTGAGGCTTCAGAAACTCTTAAGAAACCTAAGAGTGACAAGTTAGCATACTTTAGATTATGGGAGTCAAATAACTGTATCTTACAGCACAATGATTGCTAGGCAAAAAACTATTCTTGATATAAATTTTTACATTCCTTCCTGAAAATATGTTTTTGGTCATAAAATGTGCATTGTTGCTCACAATCACCTGCCACCTACAGCTCAAATAGGTGATGCCAGTGTATGATATTGATGACATCGCCACAGCTAGTTTCTGAATTGTCAAACTGACAGTGTTACAACTGATCCTGTGTTACAGCACTCTCCGGTCTCCCCTATATGGTTTAGCACCACAGCCACAGCGTTTCAAATTAAATAGCCCACATCATTATTAATTTACACAGCTGATGTGATTTTAATGTGCACATTCCTGTCATTTTGGTACCTACCAGGGAACGAATGAAAAAAACAACAACAAAAAAACAAGGCATAAGACAGTTATACTAATGTCGTAGCACATTTCCAGAGTTACAGCAGATAAAGCAGACAGCACTCTTAATTGCCTGCCTGTTTGTTTTGTGTACATTTTCTGACATTTCCACAGATACAGCTAAACTAATCTCTAGCATTTGCTATATACGATCCCCAACATGACCTTTGTGAAGCTGTCAGCCCTTTAAACACTAATAAAAAAAGAGTAATTCCCAAACACAAATTAATGCCAGGATGAGTCTGGGGAGTGATGACATGAGAGTGGTGCATTAGAAACCATATAAGAGCAGCGTGTTTCACTGTACACCATCTGCTATACAAGAGTTCCCGATAGGGTTGTTTCGAGCATCTTCAGAAAGTGGGGTATGCTTCTGTCTTCTGGAAACTCAGAAATCTGCATCAAGTCAACGGCTGCCAGCTGTTCCTAAATTATCAGCTGCCCCAAAATGTTGTGCCAGTTTTATGTAAGCTTGTAATGAAGTTTAAAAGAAAATGTCATGTAAAAAGAGAAGCTGGAAGAGTAGAAATTATGTCAAAAATTCAGTCATGTTCCTGTTTGTGTCACTATCTATGGAAAAGCTCAACAATGATGATGAAATTTGACCCAGTGGAAGTAACTCCATAAAACGGAGCATTTTCTTTTAAAGTCGTCTCTCTCTCTCTCTCTCTCTCTCTCTCTCTTCTCTCTCTCTCTCTCTCTCTCTCTCTCTCTCTCTCTCTCTCTCTCTCTCTCTCTCTCTCTCTCTCTCTCTCTTCTCTCTCTCTCTCTCTCTCTCTCTCTCTCTCTCTCTGCATATTTCTTATTAATAGGGATCGTCCTTTTTAATTTATTAAATATGATTTAGTTTGACTGTACATTTTAAAATGTGAACTAAGATTTTTGGTGAGTCTCTTATGTTCAGTGAGTCTGCATTTAAGAGTAATATTGTAAAATAGTATTACAGCGTATCTGTCTATTTGAATATATTTTAAACATAATGTATGTCTGTGATGTAAAGCTGAATTTTCAGCACCATTACTCTAGTCTTCAGTGTCACATGATCCTTCAGAATAGGCAGATTTGATGCTAAAGAAATATACATTGTACTGTTTAATGTATATTATTATTATTATTTTCTTTTTTTTTTTTTTTTTTTTTTTTTTTTTTGTGGAAACCATAATACATTTCTTCAGGATTCTTTGATTAATATAAATATTTTTTCCCCTAATATAAATAGAAATCATTTGAAAACATTATAAAGTTTTTACTATCACAATTTGATCAATTTAATGTAAACTTGCTTGATGAAAGTATTGAGAAAAACTAAAATAATTATAGCTACAAGCATCATTTATCGGGGTTCAAGCATTTAAGTCCTTTAAGGCATTCATGTCTTTTGTACGTAAGGCCTTTAAGCACTAAATTATTTAAAACTGAGAGGTCCGGTGAAATTAAGTGATACAATTTAAATTTGAATTATAGAACATTATTAGTGTAGTATGACAAATGATTATTTTAACCAACAGGTGGCAGTAGATGATGAGTAATTGGCTCACTTTAATTTTTAACTCCCTCTGCACTCGATAGGATAGCGCTACACCAACCAGAGCAACGAAGGTGAAGCAGAGATTGTTGATAGATTAAACATTCGCCATATCCGGTCAGCTAAACTCTGAACACATCTTCCCTTTTTAAGAATGACTTCAGTGCCGTTCTTTGTTCTTTTCTCAGAGAAAAGCTTAACTCCAAGTCTTCCAGAATCGCAGTCAAAGCTGATTCGAAAGACTGCCATTCGCCAGTTTCTGTGTTTACTAGAAGCACGCAAACGTCACTCGGCCGTCGTCATTATGGCCCCGCCCACCGACTCTATACACGATGCGATTGGCCCGTCCAGATTTTAAGGAATACAGCTCAGAAGGGTATTGAGAGTTGCTAGACGACACTTGCGGGCAGATTAAATTTGCTGCCGCTAGGGTGCGTCTAGATTTCTAGGCTATATTTTCCATGTTAAGTCTATTAAACGCGCTTACTTACACACATGCTGTATATATAATAACATATATTACTGTAATTTCTTTATCCTATAGAAACAACTTGCATTAATATTACCAAATGCGCGCTGTTATCCTTTTACAGTCACTACTAAAATGTTTCAGTGTTGACATTCAAAAAAAAAAATATCATCCAACAGCAGATATTCTCCATGTAGGATTAATGGATATAACCTGTAAAATTATTGTTTTGCGCTGAGGACACAGGTGCCTTGTGTACAGAAAGCAGACCCAACTAATGAAGATATTTTAAAGAATGTTTGTAACAAAGCAGATAGAACAACCATTCACTACCATAGTAAGGAAACAAATACTATGATAGTGAATGGCTGTTCTATCTCCTTGTTAAAAACATTCTTCAAAAATATTTCTTCTTTTGTGTTCAGCAGAAGAAAGAAATGCACACAGGTTTAGAACAACATGAGGGCGAGTAAATGATGACAGATTTTTTATTTATTAGGGTGAACTATCCCTTTAATGATATTTAGTATGGGCCGGGATAGTGGAGGCTACTGGAGGGAGGTAAAGATGCGACAGGTGAGTGAAGAGTCAACCATTTTGTTCTGGTTCAGACTGAAGATTATATTAACATTAATAGAAATTGTTTTCTTTTAATTTGTTTAAATCAGATAAAATCACAGGTTTGAAAAATGTATTATTGAGGTCAGTAAATAAAAACATCTGTCAATTCTTCTGTTGCTTTACAAGATTTCAATTAATTGGATGGGGTTTCACAGTTTTCACAGATTGAGTAAAGTAGATTCTCAGAAAAAAACACTGTGTGTCTATTTTAATTTGACTAAAGTAATTTATAACATACTCTCAAACTAAATATAATATTCAATATTCAGTAATATTCAATATAACCCAAATGTAAAATTAAAAGGAAGCAATTAAATATTTTATTTAACAAAACAAAGAATATAATTAAAAACTCCATCCAATAAATCCATTTTCTTTTAAAGAGTAAACAGCACATTTAAAGTTGGGGTTGCGTTATTTCAAAACCGTTTGAGAAAACGGACTCTGGCAGAGTCCAATAACAAAACTTGTAGCCAATAAGAAGGTAGTGTGTGTCTACTAATGATGGTAAGAAGAGAGTGCTCAGTGTATGTCATTATTCAAAACACACGAGTCACATGACGGACATTAGCCAAGAACTAATATATGTTGGCTTTTGCTTGAGGCTAAGTTTACACATGGGCGGCTATTTTCATAAACGGACATTTCAATCTCTCCGGTTTCAAAAATAACATTGTGCACATGTACCCGTGTATATATGCCATCAAGAGCATGCCAAACCTGTATACGGCGGTGTAACGAAATGCTCAAGCTTACATAAGCCAATCAGAATCATCAGAATCCTGGCAACATATGTGTGTGTGTGTATGTATATATATATAGAGAGAGAATAAGTCATTTGTTATATAAATTCAATGCTATTTAGTTACTTATTGTCTGGGATCACTGACGTGATATGTGTTGCCTCTTTGTGAAGCTGCATTTCATTGTCAATCAGAATTCACGTTAGACATTAAATATATATTTCTGAAATTATAAACCCATTTGACACAAAAGCAAATGCCTATTTGTTTCCTAAGTGGCCAGAATCAAAGGCTTCTGAGATACAGCAGATTACCTTCAAGAAGGGCCTCCCTTCCTAACTGACTATTGATTTGTGACTAAGAGAGCTCATTATGCTCAAGTGCTAGGCACTAATCTTTTGAGTTTTTTTTTTTTTTTTTTTGGACTGCCCTTTCAAGATGAATGTCAGATGCAAAGACAATTTAACAAGCTCAACTTCAATGAGGAAAGAAATCAGTTTTAAAGGAATAGTTCAGACAAAAATGATTCTGTCATCATTTATTCTACCTCATGTCTTTGTAAACCAATATGATTGACTTACTTCACAAAAGCTTCTTTTCTGAAGAATATCCAGGTGGCTCTTTATCATGTAAGTGAATGGGAACTAATAGTGGCAAACTGCAAAGTAAGAGGGAAAAAAAGTCCACAAAAGTATCATTTAATCTACATTGCGAACAGTTTTGGGATGCCTGCCTTTTGATATAGAGTCGGCCCACCCTTTGCAGTTATAATATCTTTAACTCTTCAGGGAAGGCTTTCCACAAGGTTTAGGAGTGTGTTTATGGGAACCGTTGACCATTCTACTAGAAGCACATTTGTGAAGGCAGGCGCTGATGATGGATGAGAAGATCTGGCTCGTTGTCTCCACCCTAATTCTGGACAATGCAGGCCAGTCAAGTTCCTCCACACCAAACTTGTCACTCCAGAGAACATGTCTCCACTGCTTTCGAGTCTAGTGGTGGTGTCCTTTACATCACTGCATCCGATGCTTTGCATTGCGTGTTAATGTAACGCTTGGATGCAGCTCCTCGGTCTTGGAAACCCATTCCACAAAGCCACACACTGTTCTTTAGCGAATCTGAAGGCCACATACGTTTGGAGGTCTGTAGCTATTGACTGCAGAAAGTTGGCGACTTCTGTGCACTGTGCACCTCAGCATGTGCTGACCCCGCTCTGTGATTTTATGTGGCCTACCACCAGCTCCTGAGAGCGACCCATTCTTTTCACGCCTGCATAGACGCTTGATTTGATACAGCTGTGGCAATGGAAGTGATTTGATCACATTAATTAAATGATTTGGGGGTGTCCCAATACTTTTTTCCTAAGTTTATGTTGTGAAACAGACTGAAATATGTCCTCCACTGTAGCTCACAAAAGCAATATGGTGCTGGTAGACACATCCTGTGTGAATTCATTATTAGTTTGTGTGCCTTGTGACAAAATATCTTTGACGTCCATTTTCACCTCACCTCACGGTTTGACACAGAGAGTGAAGGGTTTGTGATACAGCACAACCTCACTGTTTTCTCATATTGGAGTTTGACAGCCACAATATACTTTTACTAAATATAAAAGATTTATCAGCATATCCCGGAACATAGAATTTTACCTTTTGTGTTTTATAGAAAGATGGCACAGCTAATCATTTCTTTTACAAATAGTTTTTTTTAGATCTTAATACCATACAGTTATACTGCTTACTAGTGTTGTAGTACTCGAGATCGGTCACTTTTTAAAGGTCTCGTCCCAGTATAGGTCTTGGGCGAAGATGACCACAGCTGAGGGCATATAAAGAGCAGAGAACTTCACCCCGCGCACACTCTCTCTGTCTTCAATATAATCACCTTCTTAGCTCTTTCTCAAACTTCACAATGTTCACATATTAATCTAAATCAAAAGTTCAGAAGACCGAATCCATGTTGAACGTTGCGCATTCGGACAATTGTTTTGAATTACCGCTCGGTCTGAATTGCGCTCAAAAACTGTTAATCTTCTCTGACCAGCTAAACAGCTGAAATAAATCACACTTTAAACAAACAGGAAACAATTTCTATCCAGTTATGAAGTGTTTTCTGTGTGACAAACCTTCCGCATTGTTCTAACAGCTGGGATTCACACACAATGGGTCTGCTAATGTCCGATTCACGACCAAATGACTCATTTGAACCGAATCATTTTAACGACGGTACTAAGAACTGATCTGTTCAACACTGAACTGAACGAATCAGTTTAATCATTTACTCAGAACACCTCAGAAATGAGAACACAAGTGTGCTTACCCAATTTAGCAAGAGTGGAGGGTAAGAATTATTAGTTGTAACTATCCACAGTATTTCAGCTTATGTATGTTGAATGTGTAGTAAAATAAATAGTCTAAAATCATTTAGTTTAGACTGGAGTGAGGTGAAAACAGAACAAAGTTGTTTGTTAGCTAGCTGATCATTTTGTTAAATTGTATATGGCAGAAAATTTGGCTCTTTGTTAACTGTTAATGCCATTTCTAATATTGATATGATTATATACCAAAACAATTCAACCTGTTGGAACAAAAGAAACATCAAGATGAGCGATCATACATAATAGGAGATATCAACATAAGATAAGCAAAAATTACTGTTTCATTGCATAAAAAAGGTCTTTTAAAGAGTACAGGGTTTCCTTTCCTTTTTATTGCACAATAAAGCTGCACAAAAACATTTTCAAATTGTAAATACAATATGTACATATATCAAATAACTAATGCATATCTGTATGATACATATTCCACCTCCTGTTATTCACATTCATTTAAGATATAATGGACTGTGTCTGAGATTAATACCTCATCAAGATTAGCATTTTTAGGGAACTATGCGTTTTAAAATGGGAGCAAGCACTTTTCACAAAACAAACTCTCTCTGTCAGTGTCAGTTGTGTTTCCGTCCACCATAGACCGTAAACAATATGGACACATCGTCTTCAGTGCCTCCCATTAACGGAAAGTTAAGTGTTATTTGCTTATAGAAGAAAAAGATTAATTCCCACAAAGCTGCAATGCCTTTTGATTATTTGATCAAAACTTCTCTCATGGTACACGTACACACCCACACATACGAGAGAAGTGTCAATCATATGCATATTCCATATTATATCATAAGTGTGGGGACTTGCACTGGTCTTGGTCTTGACTCGGCCTCGGCCCTTCAAAGTCTCGGTCTTGTCTTGGTCTCGGCTCTTTAAAGTCTTGGTCTTGGTCTCGGCCCTTCAAAGTCTCGGTCTTGTCTTGGTCTCGGCTCTTCAAAGTCTTGGTCTTGTCTTGGTCTCGGCCCTTCAAAGTCTTGGTCTTGTCTTGGTCTCTGCCCTTCAAAGTCTTGGTCTTGACTCTGTCTCGGCTCTTCAAAGTCTTGATCTTGTCTTGGTCTCTGCCCTTCAAAGTCTTGGTCTTGACTCGGTCTCGGCCCTTCAAAGTCTTGATCTTGTCTTGGTCTCGGCCCTTCAAAGTCTTGGTTTTGTCTCGGTCTCGGCCCTTCAAAGTCTTGGTCTTGACTCGGTCTCGGCCCTTCAAAGTCTTGGTCTTGTCTTGGTCTCGGCCCTTTAAAGTCTTGGTCTTGACTCGGTCTCGGCTCTTCAAAGTCTTGGTCTTGACTCGGTCTCGGCCCTTCAAAGTCTTGGTCTTGACTCGGTCTCGGCTCTTCAAAGTCTTGGTCTTGACTCAGTCTCTGCCCTTCAAAGTCTTGGTCTTGTCTAGGTCTCGGCCCTTCAAAGTCTTGGTCTTGACTCGGTCTCGGCCCTTCAAAGTCTTGGTCTGGACTCGGTCTCGGCCCTTCAAAGTCTTGATCTTGTCTTGGTCTCGGCCCTTCAAAGTCTTGGTCTTGTCTTGGTCTCAGCTCTTCAAAGTCTTGGTCTTGTCTTGGTCTCGGCTCTTCAAAGTCTTGGTCTTGTCTTGGTCTTGGCTCTTCAAAGTCTTGGTCTTGTCTTGGTCTTGGCTCTTCAAAGTCTTGGTCTTGTCTTGGCCTCGGTTTAGGTGGTCTTGACTACAACACTACTGCTTACTTTACTAATGATGTTGGATTGGTAAAATTATCAAATATTTTATACAGATTCAGAGTGATATTAATGCTCCAAATTTCTCCCTTTCTTTCTTTTTTCTTTTCTTTTTTTTAACAAAACAACAAAAAAAAAGAAAAAAAAAGATATAAGTGTGTGAAAAAGGTACTTTGTTCCTTATAAAGCAGAAAGCTGTGTGGACATATATTTCCCTCTTTTGCATTTGCTTCATTTCATCCGGCATCTCAACCCAAATTGCACATTTCCCCAAAAGCTTCTCTACAGTCTAT
Source organism: Pseudorasbora parva (assembly GCF_024679245.1). Taxonomy (NCBI): domain Eukaryota; kingdom Metazoa; phylum Chordata; class Actinopteri; order Cypriniformes; family Gobionidae; genus Pseudorasbora; species Pseudorasbora parva. Next base: position 7,972,153 of record NC_090183.1, read on the forward strand.
CACACATTTCTCATTTCTGAGAACTTATTTCTATAGCGTACCTGGCACATGCACACACTTTAAAATATATTCTGGTTAGGTGTTCTTGTAACTAATTTGCAACTAATTAAATTCTCAAAGACACACAGGTATAGTTTTGCCAATAACTAAGATAATTAATGTTATTATGATTATTAATAATGGATGATGAGGTATCATTCTATGCCATTATGAATATAGATTTTAGTTTTAATGAACATTGACAGGGCAGCAATTTGTGTGGGAAAATAAATTATAAAATGATGCTAAATATATTACTTTATCTTAAGTTTTCATGTATAAACACTCTCCCCACCAAATTTATCTTAAGATAAAGTAATATATGTTGCATAATATAAAATACAAAAGTAATGTGTTGTTCAGTACAATCAATTAATTTGATTTAAACAGTATCAGGTCATTAAAATTGGATCACTTTAAAAATACAGGAAATATGAAATTAAAACGTAAAGATTCTCAATGCTTCTTACAATGCTCCGGAGCCAATTCAAAGTAATTTTCAATTTAACTTATTAACAGAAATAATAAATGCTATTTTATATGATTCATATTTTATCACATATATAGTGATTATCTCAAAGGTGGACACCCAACTTAAAGGGATAGTTCACAAAGAAAAAAACTAAAACAACAACAACATGAAACATGAAAATTTGGTCATACTCAAGTTCAGTTATTAAAACAACTATAGATTTAATAACTTTGAAGAATGAAAAAAAAACAACAACTTTGTTTCAAATATATATTTGGTCATTTTAATAATTCTAGTTTAATCTATAAAAAAATACAAACTAGGTAAACTGCACATACTTGCATTGACACCCACGTTTGGTCCAAATATGAGCTGGAGTTCTCAGAGACGCAGATTTTAGGAAAAGTGTTGTGGTGAATTTGTATTTTAATTTTTTTATTTTGTATCAGTTTTTTTGTATCTATTATACTGTATGAGAAGGAAATAAAATCAAATGCATATTTTATCACAGTGCACATTTATCCCCATTGTATCCTACCATTATTCTATTTAAAAAGTTTTTATACTTTAAAAGCATATGGTTGCATTTTTGCAATTACAATAGTCCCTAATTGCAAAAACATCTCTCAGCATGATCCTTAAGTTTTAAGTGAAAGGACTACAAGGTACAATCACTTTGAATAGTTTCCAAGAGAAGCCATTGAAATTCCCACCCATCTGCTTGCTAGAGTAGCTGAAACAAATTATGGCTGAGTGCATGTGTGTTACTATCCTCTGACCTCCTCGAGGAGGTAACGCTATGATGCTAATGGCAGATGGAGGAAGAACACATGGCGTTAAAAGCTGCGGATTTTCAGTTTGGGCTTTTCGGCTTGTTCGCTTTGAAACTCGGCAACCCGCGATTGCAGGAAACGAGAGTCCAACAAGTTTTTCCACTTAGCCGATTTGCTCACTTAGACACATAGTCGGTTCCCATCTGGGAGAGAGCACACAGCAAAGAAACATCGTCTAAAGTGAATTAGACATATTACAGACAAGCTCAGCCCGCATGACTGAAACATCGCAGTGAGATTTGGAGGCAAGAGACACGATGTATATCTCCCGGATATGTTAAGCTAGTGACCACCTCACCTGTCACTGAGGTCTCTCAGAGAAGGTTGTTAAAACCCATCTCAGGATATAGCGAGGGAGAGCCGGAGAGCACGTTGAAGGACGGGGGTTGACCTCTCTGCCTTTTTCTTCTTTCTGACTGGAGCCTCCATCTAGCTTGAGAAGTAACTCTAATGAGCAGAGCCCATCACTGCAGATGCCAGCTGCCTCTTTCAAACACCGCCGTGCTCACAATTTCTTTCTCTCTCCCTCGCTGTCAGTCTTTCTTGACGGCACCACACGCCTCCAGGTTCGGCCCTGATCTCTATTATGGTCCTCCCATCTGCCACAGGGTGTCATGGGGCCCAAACTCAACCACAGGGCCCTTGTCAGGACCAGGCAATGAGGGACGTGAAGTAAAAAGAAAGGAGGATGCGACAGAGGATGGATGGAGGGCTGCGGAGTGACTGCCTCCCTCATCACTGGTTTCTCTTGTTCGCCTTCACTCTCTGGCCCCCTGTCAGTATCGGTGACAAGAGCCACTCTCATAAAAACTTAATGAAGCGTCTTGGTAAAGGAGCGAGAGCCAGGGCTCACAGATTGAAGGAATGTGTGAAGTTTGGGGAGGGACAGGTTATGCCTGACATCCACGGCTATCATTTTAAAACTCCAGCCTGGATCTATTGGGAGAGAAATGAGAGACAAAAAAACTTGGAAAGGCAAGTTGGCTTTTTTTTCATGGTAAACGGGAAATGAAATGGGTTGTTGTAACCGTAAATGCATGATAGGAGATAATTTACTTCTTTTCCACTGACAGGCTGCAGATGCTCAACCTGCATGGCCGTATTTTTTTTTTTTTTTTTTGCACGCTCTCACCGAGGAAGAGGCAGCTGTCTTAAACCAAGAAGCAGAAACATAAAAATCACGAGGGTGAGAATTTCCTCCTCAAGTGCACAGTAAACATGAATAAGTTTGCAAAACTACACACACACACAAAAAAAAGGTAATCAGTTAAATATGTTGTTTTTTAAGTTAAGAAATTCTACGTTTAAAGGGGTACTTCAGCTCTAGGATGAATCTGTATTTAAACTGGGTCTTTAGTGTAGCAGAAATGTGAAATTATTTTTTTTAATTTGGTGCTTTCTATACTGAGAAAAGACAGAACATTTATTTTTGTATAATGAGGATGAAAGTCAACAATTCCCAGAATGCTTCGCTGCCCCGTGAGGCCACTCCCAAAGCCACCGCTACTGGATCACTGATCACTTTCCCACTGCGTTATTCTTCATAAAATCAGTTCAGTTAGAGAACAGACACTACAATTAATCAATCATTCGAATACTCCAGAGTTTCTACTGATACAAAGCCATATGCTAATCGCTGAAGTAACCCTTTAAGTAAGCAGGACTGTCAGATTTCAATTTGTACTCATATAATTTAATTGATATTAACTTAATTGAGTTAATTCATACATTTAACTTAAAATTATCATGTAATCTGAATTTAAATATTTTATTAGTGGAAATGCAGCTAGCTATAACTAGCTAATTCAACAAATACTAACTGATAACACAAGATTAGCATAGCAATGGCTGAAAGAGTGCAACAATATTGATCATTTGAAATATACCTGGGACCTATTGCACAAAACTAGAATAAGGAATTAAGCCGGTATGTCTTTGAAAGCTTGTCATCTGTATGCAAAATTTAGTGCACCACTGTTGTGTAAACGTACCCTGAAGGCACACTTACACAAAGAAAGATGATAGCGAAAGATAACTGTATATTAGCGGATAAATTGAGCCAGGATCACCAAGATATGTTCTCAACCCCCCACCCCCCACCCCCCAACAGAGACTGTCTAATTTAGCACTGCAAAACATTAAACACTACTGAATCTAAACTTGCACAGAAAAACATTACATAACACTTAGGATGTATTCACACTTGAACCTTTTCAGTGTTTCTCAGAAACTTCTCACTAGTTCACTAGTCAGGGCACTGATTAGGACATAAGTCAATGGGCTGACTCCCTGATCAGTGCCCTGACTACTGAACTAGTGAGATGATTGAGACGCGCCCTGGGTTTCTGTCTTAAGATTTTCATGTTCACTGTCACATTTTTTGTCTTGCAGTTCCTGGTTTGTCATGTGATTCTGCCATGTGCTTCCTTGTCTTGTGTTCTGATTTGTCATTGGTTTATTGGTTAATCATTGTTCACAGGTGTGTCTTGTCTCAGTCTTTGTGTATTTAAGCCCTCATGTTAGCCATAGTCTTGGTCAGTTATTAGATGTATGTGTAACCTGCTGGTGGTGAGAGTCGAGTCGAGTCGAGTCGCGACGCATCGCGTCGCGTCGAGTCCTTTTGTTTGTTTAAGCCTAGTCTTCATTTTATGTTTATGATTGTTTTCAATAAAATACTGTACTTGGGTTCTCACAACCTCGCCTTGGAACTTCATTACATGTGGTGAGAAAATTATATCTTGTTTCTGACTGAAATTGTATTTCTTGAATCTATCTATATAAATAAATACCAACAACATATTATACAATTATCTTCCTTACTTGTTTTTAGTGATCTGCTTATAATGCTACTCTCCACTATCAAATAAAAGAAGAGAAAAAAATAGGGAAAATAATAAAGACTTAGACAATTTTACCAAAAGACTGGCTTTGAGGGGTTTCTTTAGATTGAGATGGCTAATATTTTATAACTTTCAGACATTAGCAAACAGGAATCAGGCTTCATTTGATTTTTTTTAAGAAAGAAAGAGGTTTACTTTTGACACAGATTATTGTGCTGTCTATCATGACCTGAATCTCTCATTCTTCACACCAAGCTTCTGACTTGCCACTTTAAATAGCTCACTCAACACCTTAGTCGCAATTTGAACTCACACTGATGATGGTTCCTGCAAGGCTAAAAGCCTTCATTAATGTGCCCCGGAATAATGGGCCAGTCACAGTCTATTCAGTTCATTTGGTTTGTGTGTTTGTGTGTGTGTGTGGTCCTGGCAAACCCTACATAATGGGGATAACGTCCCCACAATAATAGGTATATCCAAAATCTGTGTCCTTGTGAAGGCAAACAGTAAAACAAAATGATAAAATTATGAATTCCATCATATAAATAACAAGATAATGATTTCAAATTGAGAACAAACTCCATATATAACACAACATTGCAGCAGCAGCAGTATGTGTTCAGCACTAGTCACATAAGAACCCATCAATTGACCCATCATGAAGGGCAGTCTTGGATTGAGCTTAGAGGTTTTCACAAAGGTTGATTTGTGGGTAAGGGACATGTCAATAGGTCTAATGTCAGCGGTCTCAGAGGTTCTGCTCCTCTGTGGCTGGTGGATTACAGTCTAATACAGCCTGTCACAATGGTGCGCAGAGAGCACAACACACACTGATTAATGCTCCGACTGTGTTGAGAATTCTCCTAATAAACCGCATTTAGGCATCACTGGAATATTTGACCATGTTATAAACGACAAGTATATTTGCTATGGCATATGTCTATATATATATGAATTACATATAAAAACTCACACTGATGATTATATATATATCTATATATATATATATATATATATATATATATATATATATATCTATATATATATATATCTATATATATATATATATATATATATATATATATATATATATATATATATATATATATATATATATATATAGTATATACTTGTTATATAGTATAACAAGTGTAACAATCTCTGCTTAATGTTAAGACAAGGTTGTGTCAGTGGCACAACATATATTTGTGTGATAATAGTGTTTTATTTGCATAACAATTGCAATTAATTTAAACTGAATGGATAGAAGAACACCATTATATTGCTATAACATTGAAAACAGCATTAGCTCTGTTTTCACTCACATTTTTATGTGGATTTCAGGGTTTTGTTCTTTTGAACACATGGGCTGGAAACATTGTTTCATTTGTAAATGTTTTATGCGATATTCCAATATTTAATTATTACATATTCCAATTAGTTTAACGCACACATTTAGATGAAAACAGCGCTATAGATTATATGGATAATTGTGAGCACTGAATTGCAATTATATCATGGAAACTACTGAGCTAAAGCATACTCAAATGCACATAATGGAAAATAAATGCCAGATATGGATATATCATAGATATAACTAAGCCCCAACGCATAATCTTTTTGGTTAGAAACCAACTCAACTCAAGGTCAATATTATCTAGGTACTATATTCAAACAGCTTGAATGCGATGTAAGTTGCTTTGGATAAAAAGTAGGCCTATCTATCAAATGCTGTAATACTCTAAGTGTGGTTTAGAGAGTCTTCTGTGAACCTATGCCAAATAATGGGGAGTAATTATGATTTTGTTCATGCCATGTCATAATAACTGTCATTTTGAGATGACAACACATGATTTTACTTGTGAATCTGCAGCGGTCAGGTGGTACAGTGGTCACATGGTCTAAACATTTCCAGTTTACAGGTTGTAATTACGAGCTCTACGAGGACATAAACACTTTTTAAAAGTTGAACTCTTGTAATCATGGCAATTGCGACATGGCGTGAACGCATCTTTAGTCTTCATGTCTTGCACTATTATTTATTTTTGTCTATACAGCCACTGAAAGGCTTAAGACACAATCAAATTATTAATATCTGGTCAATTACTGTTGCACTATCAAAGTCAGATTTTGAATTTGTCTCTAAACAGCACAACAACAAAAAACACACACACAAAAAAAACAGTTTGGTCGCTTTACTTGTTGGTCAGATGGTCTTGTTTCGTTTATATGAAGAGAAATCTAGCAGACTACTGTGTGATTATTTTAATGAGCTTTTGCTACACGTATGTACAGTATTATTGTGGTGTTAAACATTTATTCCCCAAACCTTAAATAGAACCTAAAGACAAAAATAGCAGTGGTTGGTCGCACTTTAAGATGATCAGACTTTTTTTATTTTCTCAATGGGATGTTCAACTGCAAAGCGGGCCTGACAGTATGCTATATATTCTGTCAGAGAAAAGCAGATGTTTAATTTCTTACAGCTAACAGGTTTCATGACAACAAATTCAACAGGTGTCCCACATCGATGCCACAGTGGCATCCCTGTGTCTTCTTAAAACACAAGATCAGACGCTGCATAGTTGTCAGCGCTTGTTCTTTTGTTCAGCGGTTGTTGGTTACATTTGTGAGGGGAATAAACAGTCAAAAAATTCCTCTGTGGCGCTATGTTGCGATGTTCGTTGTGCTTTCATTTGTAGACGAGAGCGGCGCAGGGCCATTCAGCATTGATTAACATTAGGGAGCTGTTGCTCTGCTTGAAGCTTCTACACCAGGGACACCAGCAAGCAACACAACAAGCCTTCATTTAAAAAAAAAAAAAAGAAAAAAAAAAAAGGAAAATAATCACAAATTTTCAAAGCGACGAGTCTTTTCATTTCATTGTCATTGTGTTCCTGTACGTTGCGGAGGTGGCCTGCCTCAGGGGCTAAAGGGGATTTCTAGCTGATTTGGTGAAGTGGCAACCTGTATCCCATATCTCCCCATGGCAACCAGCCAGGATGGTGAGGAGCATGCTGAGATATTATAGGCTGGAAGATTAAAATGGCCCCTAGCTGTTGAGAGGGTGAGCGGGGTCCCCTCTCCCATCGCGCATGGAAGCAAATTAGCCAGCCGCAGCAGGGCGTGTTTATGTGTGTGTGTGTGTGTGTGTGTGTGTGTGTGTGTGTGTGTGTGTGTGTGTGTGTGTGTGTGTGTGTGTGTGTGTGTGTGTGTGTGTGTGTGTGTGTGTGTGTGTGTGTGTGTGTGTGTGTGTGTGTGTGTGTGTGTGTGTGTGTGTGTGTGTGTGTGTGAGTGAGTGAGTGAGTGAGAGAGAGAAAGGCAGTGTTTACTTTGCACTCACCTCTCCCACATCTCTACAGAGAATAAGAGAAAGATGGAAAGTGTGTAAAAGAGGGAAAGCACAGCCAAGAGAATCCACTGCAGCCCAAAGCAAAGCACACATGAAACAGCATGCGGAAGGCATTTAACTTCCTTAATGTGATATATTTAATAGTGATATTGGGAAGGAAATGGTACATGTATTCATCCCGAATCGTCATGGTATGCATGTGACGGTTCAGTGCATACAGTCAACCCATACAGTTAATCAGACAATCCACACTCCAATCCAAAAGGGGGCACACTTGGTAACTGTTTGATAACCGCCATAAAGGTAAAAAAAAAGCAGAAGAAGAAGAGATGACCTATGCAACAACCCAAAACAAGAGCTAGCTATAAACCTATGCGCTGAGTTTAGATGAATGTTTGTGACATGCTCCATAAAGCTTCACGGAAAGGAAACCAGGACAGCAGAAAGCCACATCCCATTTGTTTTCTTTATTTTACAAAAGCACAATTAATTTATTTTATTTTATTGTAATTGTTTTAAATGATGCCGTAGGCTTATCTGTATGATGGAGTATTTTAAGTTGATTCTGCTGTTATAGTCATTTGGCATTGTGCCAATTATGGACCACAGTATGTAAACTACAGTCCAGTGATGAAATATGCATGTTCTGGAAATGGGAAGCCTTAGGTGTCGCTTCACTTGCTGCCTCCTCATGGAAAGGGGGAGTGGGCTCTTTTTCTCCTTCTCGCTCATCTTTCTGTGATTTCTTGGAAAAGTGGACCCACTTTATATTAGGTGCACTATGTAGTATTTTTTTGCAATAAAATGTCCAAAAAATGTGTTTTGTTCAGTTCCTACAAAATCACAAATGTTTCTGTCTATTTGTAAATTGTGAGAAAATTGCTATTTTAAACCAAGGAGATGGGACGCCTGAGGGAGCGTCATATCTGCGTTACCCTCGGTTTCCGCTGAGCGAACGCACAGAGTAACGTCATAAAATAATTTGATAATATGATAAACAGAGCTGCATTACCTCATACCCATGACCAGAAAAGCGAAAATTGCGCTGGTGACTGCGTCCCGTCATAATAAAAGTCCAGCTGCTCGCGAGCCGTGTGTATTGTGCTCAATCGGTTTAGCGGCCTTGCTCAGCTCCTTCAACACTCGGTCCTGCTCTGCTTCATACTACAGTAACGTTAATAACCACATCCATGAACATGATTTCTCTCTGATCCCCAGCCCGATTCTTTTCCACTGGCTGTGAGGTAAAGACTGCATGCCCCAAGACGCTTGTTTTGAATAGGCACCCTCTAGGGGATAGAAAAGTTACCTAGTGCAGTTTAACTATGTACTAACATTTTAAGTACTCACTTGATACAATGCACTTATTGTGTGTATTTTATACATTGTTTTAAATAAAAAAAATATCTGCATGTAATTACATCTATCATTTCTGTAGTCATAATTACACTGTTGACACTTCCCTTACACCTAACCCTACCCTTAAACTTACCCACACCATCACACCTGTCCCTAACTTTACCCATATCACACCTCAATTTCAGCAAAAGTGTTTTGCAATACAATATGAACACAATGGGCCCTATTTTAACAATCTGAAACCCAAGTTACTTTGTAGGCGGGTCTCGGCGCTGTTGCCATTTTCCCGGCGGTATAAATGGCTCTTGCGCCCGGCGCAAATCTCAAATGGGTTGGTCTGAAGTAGCTTCATTATTCATAGGTGTGGTTTGGGCGTAACGTGAATAAACCAATCAGAGCGGCATCCAACATTCCCTTTAAAAGCAGCTGCGCAAGTTCCCTTATGGATTGCTATTATTATGGCGTATTTACCAGGCGCATGCCAGGAGCAGTTCACAGCCGAGGAGACTGATGGTCTTGTAAGAGCAGTGAAAGACAGATGTCCTTATATATATATATGTCTTGCCACTATTGGGCAAACAAGTCTGATCCTTAATTACTACAATTAGCCTGAATAATTTGTAAGCTAGATTTATGCTTATTTTTTCACATCTTCGTGGCACACCACAATGATTTCCATCATCTCATGTGTTAATATTTTTTTTTAGTGTAACAATTTATGATTTGCAAAAAATAACTGTTGCATCTGTGTAGATTACATGAGCAAAGTGTATGCGCGTTGTGCACGCTATACATTATGGTCAAGCATGCGCCCTAAAAATAGCATAATGAACAACGCGCAACGCGCCACTGACTTTAGACTAGGTTTTTTCTGGTCAGTGGCACAATTGTTTAATGGAACAGCAAAATAGCACCAGGGATTGTTTGCGCCGGAACACGCCTCCTTTTTTGCTCTGAACCGCTCAGGGAGCGCAAGTTCATTCACTAGTTTAGCGACGTGCTTCTGTGAAGGGAAAAGCGCGCTTTGCGCAGGTGCAAAATAGGAATGACACATGCGTCGGTATACAAAGTCAATTGCGCTGGGTGCAAGATAGGGCCCAATAAGTGCATTGTACAATGTTTTTTGATGTAAGTACATAGTAGTAGTTAACGCAGCCTAATATAAAGTGGGAACGAAAAGTTAATCTATTATTTAACTTGTCACCGCATGTTAATGAACTCTAACACGCAAAGACAATGACAGCGCAGGCTACGCAAAACATGTTAATCAAACCGAAGTTTGAAAACAGCCATTGCATTTTAAATGAAGCATTGTTTTCTTTGTTTATTAGTTGCCGTGGTTTTAATTTGCTCTCATGTGTCCCTCATGTGTCTTGCTAATTATCTTGTTTAATAATCCCCAGTGTTTCTTTTATAGCTGACATCATGTGTATTCTAAAAACATGTTTAGCCTGTTAGAATAATATTCACCTTTGAAGCGGACACAATAAGACCAAGAATATTTATTGTAAATGGGGTGCATTTTGATTTATTGAATGCACAAATGTTGTGGTGCTCTATCATGCCGCCAAATGTTGAGCAAATTTTGACCAATGAGGATTTCAGAGAGGCGGGTTTGGTTGTGCTTTTGGGAATTCAATTCTTTGTATTCCCACTTGATTTCAAACTGACCCAGTTCTTTCCACAGCCTCAAAATGCATCTTCTGCATTCTTATCTGTCAAACGCGCCGTCAGAGCTTTCTCTAGTGTGTAAACACCCAAACTGTTCTTTAGCACATTTCCCTGGTGTAAGTTGATTGTCTAAATGATGTCTCCACATGTAATTGTGAGCTTGACTAATGTTGCTCATTCAGAAATAGACAAAATATGTTTGTTCCTCGTTATAATGACTCAGAATGCCAAAACAAATCTATCCATAATTAATCAACACTCTTCAAGAGAGGATTGGCATCCGAACGTTTTCAGGGGCTCCACTAGCAGTCCTACTTGGGGCCCTAGGAGAACAAAAAAATGTATCGAAAGGATGTGTCGAAAGACTTCCGTCAGTCAAATATCCCAGAATGCATCACACACTAACCAGCAAGCATAAATAGCAAATGAGAAAAACTATTTAATTTAAAAATACAACTGTTCATGTATCACAAAATGCAGTTTTAAGAGCTTTTAGGCGAGGATGTAGTTGTTTAAAGGAAGTGTTTGTAAGATTGTGGCCAAAACTGGTACTGCAATCACTTTTAAATGACTGATTTCAGATTTCAGATTTCAGATTTATACTTTATTGTCCCTTAGGAGAGGAAATATGCTTCCACAGACTGTACCAGGTGCAACATTCAGCACACATAACATACACATACTTCACAGAATGCACAAATACATGTAGAGCGTAGACTGTAGACATGTAGACTGTAGACATGTAGACTGTAGAGCGGTGTATCGCCTCTCCCCCTCCCCCTGACTCGAGGTTGCCAGATAGGCTGCAGGATCCAGCAGGAACGTTTGTAATTGTAGCTGTGGTAACTAGAGCAGATTTGGCAACCCGGATGCCGAAACATTACTGACTCCGTAATTGGTAGATAAGTGGAGGGCGGAGCTTCAGGCCAAAACACAACATGACAACATCAATATCAGTTGAAGGTTGCAACAACAACTTTTAAATGACAATATCCTGGCCGGACTACTGTTATATGTCAGTTATATAATTATTTGAAATTAACATAATTTCTTAATATCTAGTGACATTTCAGGGCCATTTTATGTTTAATTGAAATGCATTTCTTCCATACAGTTCCTTTAAATGTCGTATATGTGGTTCCTTTGATAATCTGACGTTTTTGGAGTCGTGAGATCCAGTTGATCTGGATCTAGGCGCTCTGCACTTATGTTTCCCGAACCATATTGGAGGGACTATTAATATGTTTAAGGTTTTTAAATGAAAATGAAAAGAGGCAGAGTGGTGTTTCTTAACATATTTAATTTTATTGTTGCCTAAAATACGTACAGAGGTAACGGGAGTGACCAGAGCGAGCTGAGTGACGTTATCAAGAACGCTGCTTTTTTCACTAGCATAATTACCAGACTTGTGTCCTCTTGACTTCAAGAGTTCGTTCTCCGAAGTCGAGTGACATGGACACAAGACCGACCCTTGCATTCTTGGCATTAAGAAATTACCATGATCATATTAGCAGCAAGGAAAATATATGACAGGAAACAGGAACCAAACAACAAAATAAAAGAGATGAAAGCAGGAACACAAAACAAAATCACAACCAATCGTGACAGAAACTAAATTATAAAGTTACACTGAACCTATAAGAGTAAAAAAAAAATTGTTTTATTTACCTATAAAAATGTGCAACATAACTTTTTGAGAATGTTCTGAAGGGGGCACGACGTGTCTGGTAGACAGAGAGAAGTAGATAAAGACAGGCCTTCTTCGACTCAGTGGCGCAAATAATATATGACCAGGTCATTAAAAGCGTTACCTCTGAAGTGGAGAAATTATGCCCTTAATGGCGATTAAAACTCCAACAGTTGCATGAATCATACATTAGTACCACCGAAGAAAGGATATTTTTAAAGCCAGAACTCAAAGAAAATGACCAGGACTATAATTTCTCCCTTTCTTTTGAGTTTGACTTGCAGCCCATTTGTCTACAAATGAATCCTTTGTGGAACCATCACATAAAATGTTAATATTCTATTTCAAGTGACTTATATGGATTAGGATATTTAAATATACGTCCAGAAGAAGTTTAAAATAATTTTTTTATACATAAACCAGATCATTTTTCAAATAAGAGGTTTGTCACGACCGTACAGCAGCTACTAAGTGGTTTTAACAACACTGACAGATGTGTTTCAATTTAACAATCCAACCACAAATATAAAACATAACTAGATCTCATGATGGAAATGTCAAGCATTATTAGAAATAATAGGGCCTCGCTGTTGCCTCGCTGTAGTAATTGTTGTGTTTGTGTTTAGTCGTTTGTAACTCATCGTCATTCTAAATAAGTCCATTTTGCTATAGCGTAGCAGTAAATTCCTAGCTCAATTACTTTTATATAATTAGCATAAAGAGTGATTTTTTTTTTTGATCTATCAAATGAAGACAACAAGGGAGGGGAATGAAATCAGGTGAAAAACATCATGGTAAATGTGAGGCTCACTCAAACATGAAATAAATCAAATCAGGTGAAATAACTGGAAGGTTTCATTATGGAATGATGCCTGCATGCTGATGTGTTTAATGTGATACTGAGAATGAGACAGACATTAAGGCGTCTAAAAGAGGTCTGTGAGAGTGTGGAGTTTGTGTATATATATTATTGTGGGAACTATTGCTGTTATGCTATTTTCTCACCCCTACCCCTAAACATAATTATGACCAATGGCTTTGTTTGTTAACATTTTCATTAAGGCATACTATGTTTAAAGGTACAGTTCACCCAAAAAGGAAAATTCTGCTATTTACTCACGCAACCCAGTTCTAAAATGGAATGAAATTATTATTTTAATTTTATTTATTTTAACAATTTTGAAGAATAAGTATGTGACTCTTTCTACACATTACTTCCTTGGTCACTTTAAACTGTAATAATAAACATATTACTTAAAACTGCAGTCCGTAACTTTTTTTTGGTTAAAATTATTCAAAACCAATTGTTGAGCTTATAATAATGTGCTATAATTTGACTGGTACTGGTGGATTTCTGCAGGATATTCAAGCATGTTTTTGCGCCATTACGTCACGTCTGTATAGAAAAAGATGTGAAACATCAGTATATATATATTATACTGAATTGGTTGCTAGGCAACGTGGGGGAGAGGACGCTGGCGTTGTCTGTTCGCCGCTTCTCCACCCACAAATCATGTTAATGTACTATTAGATTTAGATTTTATTTTATTTCCTTATGTTTGTGACTAGTCTAACAGTCAGAGCTACAATTGGGACTGTTGCTGATTGCTGGCAGCCACTGAGAGGACGTTGTTCGTCGTTTCGCCGCTTCTTTAATGTTTATGTTTGAATTGCTGCGGTTGGTTCTGGTTTGGAGGACATTTGATGTTTCTCGCCGCGGCTGCTCACTGGTGGTCTCCCTCGGTCTTGAGCTGCATGGTGGCTGAAGTTTGCACCGGGCTAGCGTCATCCGGGCCATCGTCATCAGCGTCCGGCATGATGTTGGGATGTTCCGCTTCTCGGCTGCGCCGCTGTTCCGTCCTGCATTGCGGCCGTGGAGCAGCTTGGACTTCTGCGCCGACCCTCGGTGTGTCCACAGAAGTGCCCGGAAAAATGTTCTGCCTCCTGCATGGTGCTGGGGCGATCCCCACCGTTTGAATCGTCATGAAGACCCATCATCTGATCTTCAGCTGTCGTGCCTCGGCGATGTCATCGGGACACTGCCGCTGGGAGAAATCTGAAACATGGAGTGGACCACAGTGTGCTGCGGAGCTAACAGAGACTTCCACCATCAGCTGTTTTCTGTTCACCATCAGCTCTGTTTCTGTTCTGTTTTCTGTGTTGGTTGATTGTTTGTAGTATTCTATATTTTTACTTGTTATTCATTTTTTGTTGTTATTTTTCCCCCCTTTGTTGCACTTTGAGATTCTTCGTAATGAAAAGTGCATTATGATGTTTCATTATTCCTTTGACTTACAATAAAAAAAAAAAAAAAAAACTCCCCTATCTGGAACTTCTCTCTTCTCAGTTTTGTCCTGTATGTCAAAAAAAGGGATTGCAATTTTGTTTGGTGCTGCTAGTAACAGATGCTTTATGCTTCCGCTTTAATAAACAACGTTAATGACCACATATGACAGTGGTTTCTCCACAGTTGTGCAGTGATTGGTTGACCTTTCCTTCCCTGATGTCTCACACTCTTGTTTTTTTATATGAAAAGTGAGTGGTTATTTAGTGCAAGCTAACACCCAGAGAGGGCTGAAATGAGAGAACGCTGGATACATTGATTCGGTCTCTGGAGGAAAGGCTGAGACATTTGATACCTGTCCTCTTCATGTCTCACACAGACTCTGGATTACACAGCTCTGACTCACTTTCACTCTCGGTTAAAATCCCGGCCCACTGGGGATTAGGATTGATTACTTAATTGCTCCTCATAGGGTCTGTTACCTCTAGAGAGCAATTTGAGCGAAGCAAATAGACTCGATTGCAATTGAGATGTAACTCAAAAAAAAAAAAGGAAATGTCAAAAGGAATACAAAAATATGCTCTTTTTCAATATAGTCACTGGGATACAGTGTTAGGGAGTAACTAGTTACATGTAATGGAGTAATTACAAAATAAATGTAACTGTAATCTGAAAATGTTAATGATTTCAAAGGGGGTTACATCTGAATATTTTCTGTAAAAACTAGGATATGCTGAATAATATTCATTTGTTGCTTTGCCTGTTTTTGATGTGGCCTCCTGCCATTTCAGGCCGTTTGGGAAAGTGATGCTATTCTGAAGCTTTTGATTGGTTCTTTTTTGAATTTGCAGAGCACCACATCAGCCACGTCTTCATTTTAATGAAATGTACCCAAATGTGTTTCAAAAACAAGTTGTTGATGATGCATATATTAAAAAATTATCTCTTTAAAAATGTGTTTGTACTGTAGATTGGTCACAGAATGAATAAAAATAGCTTAGTTGAGTCAGTCTTAGCGCATCAGTAAATATGGACTGAATATTTCACACTGCCAAGTGAATCGCCATTGATGAGGCACAGAGGGAGGCTGAGACTGAATCCAATTTCAAAAGTACTTTTTTTTCTTTTTCAGATGTTGAATCTGGCCCTCTGCTGAGGCTGTGTTCATTCTAATGAAGCTCTGCTGAGGAGAGTCCTTGTGGTTTTCTCCCTGGAGCCATAATTGCAAGTTTGTATCTTAGGTTGGTTAAGACACATGCCTGACTAGACATATCATTTCTTTGTAAATCCACTTCATTTATCTATCCCTTTAAATATTTTAATGTTGTAGTAGTAACTCTTATGTCTATATATAGGCCAACTGTATATAAAAACAAATCTCTATTCAAAGATACATGTAGTATATTCCATTGTGAATTAATTCAGGATGACCCTTGGCTGTTACAGCTTGGTAGCCCATACCATCTTAAAGTGGATGAAACATTTCATAACTGTTCTTACTTCAGTCATTAAGACTAATTTATGCTCATACTGAAGAAATGTCTGCATGTACATTTGACTTAACAGGACTGCCTCCACCAACAGCTCATTTTTGAGCCTTTGCCTTATTAGTTAGTTTATATGTCCTGATATTACCTAAGCATCTCTCTTTTTCAAAGCCCTTTAGATCAATGCCTTCACAGAAACATCAAAATCCAAGGATTGATGGATGAGTGCTTGCCATTCAGGCCAAAGAGTTCAATCTTTGTTTTATCAGACCAGATCATTTTGTTTTTCAACGCCTGAGAGTCCTTCAGGTGCCTATTGGCAAACTCCAGATGGGCTATCACATTAGCCTAGAAATCTAGACGCACCCTAGCAAATCTAATCTGCGGCAAGTGTCGTCTAGCAACTATCAATACACTTCTGAGCTGTAAAACCCAAACTCTGGTCGGGCCAATCACATTGTGTATAGAGTCGGTGGGTGGGGCTTAACATCATGACGGACGTGTTGCGATTGCGTGCTACTAGTAAACACAGAAACTGCCGAACTTTCAAATCAGCTTTGACCGCGACTCTGGAAGACTTGGAGTTAAGCTTTTCTCTGAGAAAAGAACAAAGAACGGCACTGAAGTCATTCCTTAAAAAGGGAAGATGTGTTCAGAGTTTTGCCGACCGGATATGGCGAATGTTTAATCTGTCAACTATCTCTGCTTCACCTTCGTTGCTCTGGTTGGTTGTAGCGCTTTCCAATTCCGTGGACACCGTTTTTTAAAACCGTTTTTACAACCGTTTATCCTGCCCCTCAGATTGAGCCCTTTCAATGGTGAGTTTCCAGACCAAACATCTTGATGTGGGTCTGGCTTGTCAGGCTACAATCACATGCCTTTTACTGAGAAGTGGTTTCCATCTGGCCACTCTACCATACAGGCCTGATTGGTGGAGTGCTGTAGAGATGGTTGTTCTTCTGGAAGGCTCTCCTCTCCCCACAGAGAAATGCTGGAGCTCTGTCAGAGTGACCATCAGGTTACCCTTTTCATCTGGATCACCCTTCTCCCCTGATCACTCAGTCTGGCCTGGTGGTTCCAAACTTCTTCCATTTATAAATGAAGGAGGTCACTGTGCTCATTGGGACCTTCAATGCTGCAGAAATGTTTCTGTACCTTTCCTCAGATCTGTGCATCAATATAGTTCTGTCTTGGAGGTCTACAGACAATTCTTTAAATTGCATTGCTTGATTTGTGCTCTGACGTGCATTGTTAACAGTGAGACCTCATATAGACAGGTGTGTGCCTTTGCAAATCTTGTCCAAGTAACTGCAATTACCACAGGTGGACATCAATCAAGCTGTGGAAACATCTCAAGGATGATCAGTCATTATGAGGTCTTGATTGTAGAATTTTAAGTAAAATTAATTTAATACATTTTTGGAATAAGGCTGTAACATAACAAAATGTGGAAAAAATTGAAGCGCTGTGAATACTTTGCAGATACACTGTAAATCTTCTCAATGTACATATACAGTAAATTGGGGGGTACTTTTTTATGTTTATTTGTTTTATAAATCCTATGTTCTAAATAATTCCACAGACCCCCTGCCAAAATCTGCTCTTAGGGTAGAGGATGGAATAACGGTGGCCGTCTGTGGGAATCAGCTGGCATTCTGAGGGGCCTAATTGGCATTCTCTGCCCATCACCTGTCATTACAGTCAAGTATATATTTTGGAGTCCATTTGTGTTTGTTTTTTGCCTGGAGCTGCCATCCCAATGGTAATCCAAATGCTATTACACATGGATGAGACCTGCACAGCACCACTGATAAACTTCTCAGTATGCAAATGTCAAGCAATTAAAGGAAGTGAAACAGCATCCAAACTCTTTGCATTTATAAGCGTGATACTGCGGCCATTTTACAATCCAGTGCCCCTTGTGTAAACCTCTCTGCAACACTTTGCATGATGATTCTTCAGTGCATTAATGCATTTTACCTGCCACAATACAAACAAACAAACAAACAGCAAAAATATGAACTGAACTTATTGGCCTCGTGGATCTGTATGAAGAAAGACAATGTTCAAATCAACTTATTCTCTTCGTACACATAGATTCAGTAAATATTTGATTTTAACACACTGCATTTAAGCACAAAACCCTGTACCTTATTCACTAAAAACCATTCATCTTAAATCGGCTCTGCATGTGGTATGACGTTATGCATTTAAATTAGCTTTCAGGACATCTGAATATTCTGGGTCTTGTTCAGACATCTGTGAATACATCTGGCCTACTTTTGATGCGTTGGAATTGGATACACTTTAAAGCATATGTTGAAACTTTACAACAGTTAGCAGCAGTAACCTTTATTAATTTCAAATATTTCAATATTATTGGAATTATTAAAGATCCAATTAAGCTTAGCTTCAGCCTCAGGATCAAACAGACATAAAAATCAATTTTAAGACACAGACACAAGTCAATTAATCGCTGTCTGTAGTTAGTCTGTACTAACTAGCTAATATGTACGCTAACAATTGTCTCAAAAATATTGTAGGTGAGTCAAAGAATCGTTTACTCAACTGAATTTGTTCAAAGACACATTTATTCAGGTACTATACATGTGGGTTATAGGGGTGGGAATCACCAGAGAACCCAAGATTCGATTTAACCGTGATACACAAAGGTGCAATGTGTATTACTCAATGTCAAGAACACATCCAGGTACTTTCATGCATCCTCCATACTTGCGTTCTTGAGTAATGGAATTGAACTTTGGCGGATGATGAAATAGTACGAGAAGCTTAAGGACTTACATTGAGAAATGACCACTGTCTTTAAGTGACTTAATTAATCATTCACTCAACTAATTCATTCAGCAGCAACTGTGTGCTGCTCTGAGATACAAAAGAAAGTGGACAAAACAGTGTTATGATGTCGATATGACTGCATTAACTTTCAGGGTTTTTTTTTAATTTTTTTTTTTTTTTATGAGCAGTTAACTAATAAAGACAGTTCCAAGCTCTAGGCTACATCTACACTAATCCGGATGAATTTAAAAATGGAGTTTTTGTCTAAAAAAACATTTTCAATCGTTTTCCAAAAAATGTTCATCTACACTGAAACGTCTGAAAACGTGAACGTTACATCCCCGTACTGTGCATGAGCAAATCCAGGACGCTTCGACTTGCGTCATTTCCGCTACTTGTTTATTAACTCTTTGAAATTTTGCGGCAATGTCAAGAAAAGGCACTGAGTTTTTAAAATGGGCCGACAGTGAGGTGGAGTTGTTGCTGCAAGTAACACATGAATATAAAGTGTGAATTGGTCATATGACTGCATCACATGGCTAAAAATGCGTCATCATATTACAAAGCCGTCCGTTTTCACAGACCACACTACGACGCGAAGACAACATTTTCAAATGTATCCGCTTTGGAGAGCGTTTTCAAAACGATACATTTTCATTTACTTAAAACGCTGTCTCAGTGTGGACGGAAGGCCAAAACGGAGAGAAATATATACGTTTTCAAATGAAAATGTATTAGTGTGGACATGGCCCTAGATGTAGTTTTACGCCTCACAGGTGACGCTCATCTTTAGTCACAGGTCTCGCCACGTCTCTCGCTCGCCAACCTCGCCACAAGCAGTAACTGACAATATTGAATATATGGAAAAATTTAGTCAACAGTAAAATGTCAAGTTTGTAAAACTATATCTAGAGCTCTAAACTGTCTTTATTACTTAATTGCTAATGAAAAAAAAGGGAAAGTTACCATTGCAGTGGCTTCCTTACACTAGAAAATGTGAGGTCCTACACTGAACTGTTGTTTAGGAGCAACAATAGCATTTAGCTGATGTACAAAAGACTGTGGATTTGATCTCTGCTCAGAGCAAAAGCAACTACACCACTGCTATGACCTGGATAAACGCCCACGTGTGGCTTTTTACTCCAGGGAAAGAGAGGTGAGGTCAAAGGAAGTGGAGTGTAATGGATCATGGGTAGATGTGCTTTTCCTCTGCTTGCAGAGAGCTCATTCTTCTAGATCACACTCAAGCACTGGCGCTCTGCTCTCTGAGAGATGTTTACACTTGATAATTTTTGGAATAACATTAAGGTCACGAGTTCAATAACTGTCTTGAACTAGACTTCACACTAACATTCTAGTCAAAAATAATACAAATTACAGTCAGGAACAACAAAAGAATTTTGACAGCCCAATGCATTTCCACTTGCCTAATCTCAGTGTTAAGATCAAAGAACACAAATATATAAATAACTTTGATGGAGGGAAAAATACAATCAGGAGAACATCTATTACATTTTTACAGTCCAGCACCTTTGAATATCATCACGCTTCTGTGTAATTACACTGAATAATATTTGGTGAAGAGTGTGTTGAGTTGCAAATTGCTTGAAGTTGCTCAGAATATTAATCAGGTACTAATACGGTGAAAATGGAATTCATAAAATCACTCCAACTGAATAAAGTCTTAATAGATTCAATTGCTCTGTTCCAAACTTAGTGAGCTGCCTACAGAGACAGCATTTTGAGGCACCTTAGCTGGGCACCAGAACCAAAGGCTGTTCCGATCGCGCTGCTTTCTAAGAAAACTCTTTCTGGACAAATTCTTTATAGGATGTAACAAGATTGAATATCCATTACTGTACATTTAAAAATAAATACTATAAAAAATGTTGACAGTATTTAAAAACTCCTAAAAACCTAAAGTACATACAGTAAAATTCACTGTAGTTTCCAGCTGAAATGAACATTCCTTTTTACACAAATCATGATTACATGGACATATTATCAATTAATGCAATGCGGAGCGCTCGTAGCCTAGAAATCTAGACCTACCCTAGAGGCAGCAAAAATATTTTGCCGCGAGTGTCGTCTAGCAACTCTCAATAGACTTCTGAGCTGGAAAACCCAAACTCTGGTCAGGCCAATCACATCGTGTATAGAGTCGGTGGGCGGGGCTTAACATAATGGCAGCAGAGTTGTGTGCTACTTGTAAACAAAGAAGCTGGCGAATGGCGGCCTTTCGAATCGGCTTTGGCTGTGACTATGGAAGACTTGGACAAAGCTTTTCTTTGAGAAAAGCTGTGACTATAGGAGACTTGGACAAAGCTTTTCTTTGAGAAAAGCTGTGACTATAGGAGACTTGGACAAAGTTTTTCTTCGAGAAAAGAACAAATAGCGGCACTGTAGTCATTCTTAAGAAGGGAAGATGCGTTTTCGGAGAATTGCTGACCAGATAATCTATCAACTAGTTCCGCTTCACGTTGCTCTGTTTGGTTGTAGCGATATCCAGTTGCGTGCAGAGAGAGTTTGAAAGACAACCGTTTATCCCGCCCCTCGGATTGAGCCCTGCCAAAGGTGAGTTTCCAGACCAAACATTTTGATGTGGGTCTGGCTTGTCAGACTAGAGTGCTCGGGTACGAATCCCATGAAACATTATTTGTGATAAAAGTACTCAAAGACTTGTAGAACCAAGACCAAGATAGACACAACAGCCAATATAATAAAACATTGTGAAATGCTCATTCATCTACTTTGGATAAAATTAAACACACATTTAGAGTCACTCAATGGACATTTCACTTTGGAAGTGTCAAGAAAATTTAGCTGGAATAAATAGTCGCCATAGGCACAATTATTATGGTGACAAAAAGTCCTGTTTTCCCAGGACATGTCCTGTTTTCAAGCCCTGGCCCTTATATAACAATTTTCTATCCATACAGAGGGGACATGCTTTAAATGTATTGAAACTAAAAAGCAATCTTTAAGTAAACTTCGAGTATCATTTGAGTACCTCATTGCCAGACCTGTTTTTTTGGTATGGTCACCCTAACGTTTATCCAGTGAGAGCTAGGATGCTACCTTAGAAGGCAGCTGCCTGTAGACAGTAGACATCGAGGCAGCTCACTGAATGTTTAAAACAGAGCTGTTGTTTCGGGTTAATCTCACCACGTGACTACAGTGATAATCGTTTTGCCAATACTGGAATTCCAACATACATGGGACAAGACAATGGTAATACTTTTATCCCTCGCCAATTTCCAGAGGGTTAATTGCAGTTCCTTAGAGCAACGCGGGTCTAAGTGCCTTGCTCAAGGGGAAAGTGATGGCAGAGGATTACGAATAACCTTCTAGTCATTGGTGTATTTCCATACCTCAAATAGACCACTCTTTCCATTTGATGTCCTGGTCTACTCAGCCCCTCAACCAATAATGATGCTTTCACATGGACCAACTTCCACAGATCTGTTGCTCTCAAGGAAGCAAATAGTCCATCAAGAAATACAATTATCCATGGCTATTTTTCCATTATCCAGTGATTTTAAGTGATTTCAAGACTCCTCTTTTGGATGTAGTTTAGTAAAGACTAAAGGCCATTTCACATGTCAATGCAAGTTGTGCACAGTGTCATAAAAAGTTTGTTTTTCTATATAGAAAATAAATGTAAGAAGTGTACACCATCAATGGTGAAAACTTGTTTTTTGACCTTCCCTGTCACTTGCTTTGTATCCACTGTATAAGCGAAAGATTTACCCCACAACACCATCCTTAGGGTTAAAATATCTCTTTAAAACTCAGATTGTACTACACATCATTAGCATTATCTTTGTTAAAATCACTGAACAATTAGATTACACAGCTATAAAACTTCCTTACTAAACAATCTCTCAAACCATTAATAAATGAATAATCATATTAAATGTATCGAACTGTTCAACATCAAACGTTTGTGGTTGGTAGAATTTATTGAGCTTAAGGCTACTTTTATTGGACCAAATATACAGATTTTTTTTTTTTCTATCATAGAATATTACTACAATTTAATAGATCCTTTTCCCATTTCAATATATTTTAAAATGTATCTATGTATGTGATGGAAAAGCTGCATTTTGAGCATCATTTTAATCTGCAGTGTCACATGATCCTTCAGAAATCACTCTAATATGTTGATTTGGTGGAATTCTTCCTTAAAAGTATATTAACGATCCCAAAGTTTAATGTATAGTTATAGTTTGATTAATATTCCTTATTCCTATCAGAAAAAAAGGAATATGTTTGATAAAGAGACTGCACAAAAAAAAAAAAAAAAAAAGTCAGGAAATTTGGATCATCCAAAGCTTGAAAATTCCTACCAAAGTAATTATTTTAACCGCTAAACACACAACATCACTGACAGATACTAATTACATGGAAATATCGTGATTACATGGTACATGACACATCTGTGTAATGATAAATTAGGTAGAGTCCATACGACATATTTTAATTTGCATAATTTTACATCAACCTGAAAGAACTTGTCAAAAAATATCACCAGGCTAAAATGTGATCATAAATATATTTTTTGCTTTTCTTTCAGAATGTCAGAAAGTTAATTAATTAATTAAACTTATTTGCACGGGCTGCATGGTTTAGAACATGAGGGTGAGTAAATATCTAAATAATTTTTGGTGAAGTATTACTTGAGGTTTGTATAAAACATATGTGTACATGATAAACATGCAAGGTTGTTAAAAAAAAAAAATACGCTGGATTGAGCTCTCCTAGTGAACACTGTTGTTTAACACAACCTTGGAATACAATAAGAGCTAATCAACAAAACAATCCACTTAACATCAGGGGACACGATAAAACGGGGTAGCAGCCTTATACATGCTGTAGTTATAAAACATTTCCAACAAATGAGCATCCAATAACCATCCCAGGGTTCATCCATGGCCAGTTGGTTCGTATTTATGCCATTCAAAGAAACTGCAGTAATCATAACAAGTCATTTGCACATGTTGCAGTGGTTCACCATGGTTCTGATCCAGCTCCCACAGCTGGCTGAATCTGAAAGCGAGAGGTTTGTTTTGGGGGATTAGTTTTGAGGTTTGTGTTTGAATCAAGTGCAGACCCATCTGTCTGGGCCTGCGAGAGGCCAGATAAAACAGGAAGGAGTGTTAAATCATGATTGGATAAGAATGGGGAAGCACAAACAAAAACAAAGAAGAGAATCGGGCCAAAAAAAATGGGAGCAGGTTTTGTGCTTTTAAAGTATCACTGCAAATAAATATTGCAAATAAGGATTTTTAAGTTGCATTCTGCAGTTTTTAATAATGCATTTACAGTTTAAAACATTAGGAATAGCATGACAATTTGTCATATGTATCTTCAACGTGCATGGCACCATTATGCAGCCATTTCTACACTCATAAACAACCCAATGCTCATGGCATCAGCGTTTTGCCCATCTACCACATTAATGTGCAGTTAACTTTCAGTTTGACAGGAAATCTCACAGCCAATGTCACATTCTCTTGTGCACTGAGTCCCAGAAAGACTAGCTCTTGAAGATACCCACAGCACTTGTTATAGTTTTAGTTATAGTTTTTTTTCCCCTTCTTCTACTGGGCAGCTAGTGAGGACACTGGTTAAAGGGATAGTTCACACAAAAATGAAGACACTGTCATCATTTACTCACTTTTATGTTGCTCCAAAACTGTATGAATTGTTTTCCATCTAGGCAACAAAAAATATATAAATATAACATTATTTCATAAAAACCTGAGAAACGTTTAATGTTTTATAATGTCAATTTGATAATAATTCAAATATTATTAAAATTTAATCTGAGTAAAAATCATTAGTTACTGGTTTTAAACAAAAGTTACTAGTTGAAAGTTGTTTAGTTAGTACTTAACATATACAAAAAAATACTATACATTTTTATATTCACGGCTATTATTAGTGGTTATTATCCCTCTATGGTACGGTGTTGCCTCCAGGCAACATAGTCTATTTTAGATTATTCTTAATCAAATGAAACACCAATGTATTGTTCAAACCTATCCCTGGGAAGAAGAACTCAAAAACTAACCAATGAAAGTGTAAAAAAATGGGTCACATGACCCACAGGGGTCCATTTTGTGTCCTGTTTCAGTCATGTGCACAGGTCACATGACTCCATATTTTCTCCAATGAAAATGGCATTTTTCACTAATTTCCTGTCCAGATAATCACCCACAAAAATATGAGTCACCTTCACTGGTTAGTAAAGAAGTATTTTCAAGAACTTTACAATATATATCATCAAATGTTTTAAAGTAAATAACAAAAAACTGTGTGTTGCCTCAAGGCAACATTGTACCATAATGGAATCGTGTAAGGCCATAGCAGACACACTAGGTTGGATACAAATACAGCATATTTGTAAGGAAAAGAGTTAGAATTATCTAAATATATCTGCATTTTTGCACAATATTGTAATGCATGTATAAAAATAGTAATACACATACTATAACTGCATTTATTATGATCTGCACATTTTCTATAGCACTCAAAAAAGGTATAAAACACCACTGATGAGGATGAGGATGAGGTGTCGTGATGAGGAAGATCAGGCCATAGTGACAATCCGGTAGGGAGAGAGTGAGGGTGAGATCGAAGATGGAAATGAGGATGAAGATGGTTATGATATGATATAATAACTTGATGTAATAACTTGATGTGATGGCTTGATGTAACGGTTTGGTAATACATGTTCCACGATGGTACAATGTTGCCTGAGAGCAACACCTGAATTTGAAATGTTGCTTTTTATTAAATATGAAATTTGTAATACATTATAAACTGGATAAATGTGTTTGTTCAGGTCTCTGGTTAAAGAAATTGATTTTTTCAATACATTTATTCATTTTTTTCTACATGAAAACGTAAAAAGTTTAAATTTGTCCGTTGTGGTACAATGTTGCCTTGAGGCAACAAACTTTTAAAAAATAAATAAAAATAAAAATTATGAATTTTTTTATTGCTATTGTTAAAGTGTCCTATTTTAAGCAGGAAAAACACCACAAATAATTTTTTTCTCATTTAAATCATATTGCGTACCATAGAGGGTTAATATCGTTGTTATTATTATTATTATTATTAATATTATTATTATTATTATTTTATTTTTTTATTATTATTATTATTATTATTAGTAGTAGTAGTAGTAGTAGTAGTAGTAGTATAAATTGATTCTTTTATTCAGCAAGGATGCACTGATCAGACGTGATTGTAAAGACTGAATGTCCTGTTCATAAAAAAAAAATCTGGTAACATTTTATTTTGATGGTCCCTTTTGTATAAGTAACTTTGAAACTACATGTCAACTAACTCTTGTTATATTACCAGTAGGCTGAGCATAATATCGACTAATTATTTTTTTGTGATGGTATTCCAACAGGCATTTTACTGACTAAGTAACGTTGCAATTACATCTTATTCTAAACCTAACCCTACCATACTACTCTAATGAGAGTTAGTAGATATACTATATTGCCAAAAGTTTTTGGACGCCTGGCTTTACATGCACATGCACTTTAATGACAGCCCGTTCTTAATCTGTAGGGTTTAATATGGAGTTGGCCCACCCTTTGCAGGTATAACAGCTTAAACTCTTCTGTCAAGGCTTTCCACAAGGCTTAGGATTGTGTTTATGGGAATTAATTTGTAACCATTCTTCTAGAAGCACATTTGTGGGGTCAGTGACTGATGTTGGGCAATATAATACCATAATACCCCTCCAACAAACTTTACACTTGGTTACAACCAGCCACAACCGATTTTGAATGCATCTTAATTTAGAAGGTTCAGCTTTGCTATCACAGGTGTCAATTCAATTTTAAGCTTCACCCCCAGTAAAGATAGACGAGCACTCGTGAGGATGAGCTGCACATAAGACTTCTTTTAAAAATATAAAAATCTTATGAACCCTAAACAGTAGTGTATCTTCTCAAACCGCACATTTTGAGTATGGTAGGAATTATGATTAGTTTTCTAAAACCCCTAAATGTATGAGTAATTTTCATAGTGATACTTTCCTTAGATCAGGTAAATAAAATATATCTTGGTAAAAGAAATAATGCCATATTTAAACCAGGGTTGCCAACTTGTAAGTTCAGGTCTATTTCGATCTTAATTTAGTATCAGTTCATATGCAGTATATAGCTTACTGTACATACTAAGGAAAAATTAGTTTGTCTTAGCACTATTTTAGCACTATTTAAAATGTTTCTTGGGTCAAATTATATGTGCTTGAATTCATTAATATTCACTTGGCTGTGTTTACATAAGTATCATTATTCATTAAAAAATATTAGGATGCTAAGTCCTAATATGATGCATAAGTTATTAACGTAAATTTCACATTTAAAGAAATCTAGTGTTTGATCATATCTAAATATTTATTAAAATACAAGACTGTTTTTGAGCAACTACATTAGATACTTGTATATTTATTAAAAAGCCATGAGGCACCTACTGGGTAATGGCATTACAAATGAACATTATTATTTTTTAGCCACAAAATGACTCTAATTTACCTCTTTGAATTGGAATTCTCTATTTTAACCTTAATTACTACACACATTTTAATATAAATAATAAATAAGAAATATATTTTAAGTGGTTATTAATTGACAATAATTATTGCACAAATAGTATTTAGTACAAAAAGATCTCTTCAAACTATATTAAATAAATATTATTGAACTAAAATATAGAACAATTATTTAATTGAATAATAGTTACGGTGTATGGTCACATTTGACCATCAATGAGTGTAAGTGTGATGAATTAGTAAGGAATACCTGAGGGCTAAATACAAGAATAAAATTAATGTTAACAAAGTTGCATCTCTATCACTCTCCATAATAAAACAATCATGTAAATATGTCTGACTTATTAATCAATGCACACTAAGCTGTACTGTTTACCAAAACTTGCTGCAAACATCTGTATATTGAAACTGTTGTGTATCCGGTTAAGCCATTCAAATGCATTGACACAGTGCTAGAAGCATTGAGCGCTCCATGAGCTACCTGACTGTGAGCATGTTGCAACTCCGCTTTTCAACAACTCTGGGTTTAACATTAGTGCAAAAACGCTATTAATTGTTTGAATTTTGCATTAAAACTTAATAATAAAAAAGAACCCGTCCCTATAGGCCTAGCTTTGTTTAATATCAAAAGCAGGTTTGGCAATTTGCCGTGAGATTAAGTTGGGCGGAGTGAGAGCGTGACA
The DNA here is from genome assembly GCF_024679245.1 of Pseudorasbora parva. NCBI lineage: Eukaryota > Metazoa > Chordata > Actinopteri > Cypriniformes > Gobionidae > Pseudorasbora > Pseudorasbora parva. The sequence goes on from NC_090183.1 coordinate 8,000,237, forward strand.
GAGAGCCTGAAAGCGTGTGTCTCACACCAAATGCGTGAGAGTTGGCAACCCTGCTTAAACTGAACACTCCAAAACTGGTGAGTGAGGAAATTATGTTTCCTGTCACTGCAGGTGCTTGAATGTGTCTAAAAATGTCACAATCTTTGGCAACAGCTGTGTGTTGTAAGAGTTATTAGCTTGATGAATAGTCCAATTTCACCTAATCTTTTCTGGAAGCCATTTTGAATTAAGTCTTGATTGATGTAGTTAATGTGACAAACTGACTGGCTTGTCATTGGTAAAGTCAATAAAATAATAAAATAAAACAATTGTTTTGTTAAAGGATTTAAAATGTAAAGAAAGTAGTAAAAGTACATATTGTAGAGGCAATATGAAGCATGCTTACCCCTGCACAACTCACATTAATGATGCTAGATTGCTTTGAAATGTTGCTATGCGGTTGCTAGGGTGTCCTGGGAGGTTACGTACTGGCCCAATCAAAAGATTCATGCAAGTGCATGGGATTTTGTTTTCTTCTGCCAGATGAAAAATCACAGGCAGCACACCTCTACACAACAAGCTGCATGGTTTGCGGCATCACTCAAGCCTGTTGGCCAAATGGTGCAATGAACATTAAGCACCAATGTTAAATACTTTAAGGTTGTTTCGAAGAACTCCATCGCCATTTATTTTCCCACAAGGTGACCCAGGCACAAAGGAGAGGCACCTCGAGGACAATACAAAGCCTCAAAGTTAGATGGTCATCGTGACCTCTGCTAGGGTTGATGCATCAATACTTTCTCCTCCCCTTCTGCTTGGTGGTCTTAGGACCATTATGACACTTTGTTTCTTCAAAGGCATCAATCAAAGCCATCTGGCTGGGCATTGATTGGCTCGGCTCATTAAGTCCTATCCAAAGCCCCTTTGGTCGGTGAGCACAGAGGGGCTGTAGACCGGAGTCTTATCAGTCTCAGCACAAAGCTCCTTCCACCTTGTCATAAAATCTGTGGTGAAAAAGTACAGCTGCCGTGCCACATGATAGAGGTCAGCATCTCTATAGCTCACAGCAGACTTGTTAGATATGATGCAGTCATCAGAGCTTACCCTTCAGCTAGTCATTTTACTGTGTCTTTTTTCTTTAAAAGAAACTCGGGGGACAAATCTCCATCTGTTATCTATTTTATGGGATCATATAGCAAGAACGATATCACCACAAACAGCAATACAAGCCGTGATGGTCACACCCTTATTTTTCTGGGCCAAAACGCGAACACAGTATAATTTCTGAGCTAGAGGCAAAATTAGTTTACATTTTGCCCTTAGTAACTGATCCATAACTTATTGCATTGCCAGAATACTTTGTAATGCTTTCTGGCTATAATCGTTAAAGCTAAATTACATTAATGGCACGCAAAAAAATTCTATCTGATAATGCGCCGAGCAGAATGTTCATGTTTGGTTTGAGAGTTCAAGTCTTATTTGCATACCTTTCCTGGAGATGTTTCTTGGATGTGATTGCGGGGCACCTCGCTAATTAAAACCGCTTTAATGGCCAGCTCATTATCCTCACGAGTGCTGGCCTTAACTTCTTTGCCAGGGGTGAAGCTGCAAAATTCTGTGTTGATGTGTGCAATCCAAAATAGCAACTGTCCCTAAACAAAATCTCAAGAAGACAGATATGGGACACAGAGATGACTGAGTCAATCAATCATGCATTAGATACGCATTTCCTAAAAGAAATGCCAGCTCTTCTAAGGCAGTGAAAGAACACTGTTAATATTTTAGGAAAATTTGGTAGATGCAAAGCAACAGCTTTAGTGTTTGACCCCTTTGCTGATCAATTCAAAAGACATTTTACGTGAACATTCCATCTTGTTTTACAGTGAGTGTTACACTGTGTGAACTGTGTTTCATGCACCATGCACTAATGTGACCATACATTTACTGTTCAAAATAAAAATGAAGCTTAAAAAAACAGCAAATCTAGGAAATAATGTATACTACATAATTAAAGTTTGAATGTTTTAATATTACTTAACTATTAGAGCAGATATTAGTGTCAGTGATCAACAATATTTTTCAAAATATCTTCTTTTAAGGAATTTTGGATGAAAGAATGTCAGACAGGCTTGGAACAACCTGAAAGGGTTGGTTCACCCAAAAATGAAAATTCTATCATTCATTACTCACCCTCATGTTGCTCCGAACCTGTAAGACCGTCGTTCATCTTCAGAACATGAATTAAGATATTTCTGATGAAATCCAAGAGGTTTCTGAACCATCTGTAGAGAGCAATGTAATTAACACTTTCAAGTCCCAGAAAGATAAAGACATCATTAAAACAGTCCATGTGACTCAGTGGTTCAACCTTAATGTTATGAAGCAACAAGAAGTCTTTTTGTTGTCAAAAAATAATTTAAATATCAATAATTTCTTCTACTATTCATTTCAAAGTCTCCAATGCTGCTGACATACTAAACATCAACCCGTTCTCACCCCCAAGGCGTCAAAATCCGAAGCATGGTCAAGTGCCTTCCGCGTCACAATTAAGACGCTAAAGGTGCCCCTGGGCGTCATTTTGCGATGCGCTGGTTGCTCCATTCATTACAATGATAAACCTTTGGCATCATAAACAGACGCATTTAATTATTTGCGTTTATAAAAGCAGACATGATTTTATTAATATTTAAAGGCTACTTTTATATTTTGGAGCAACTAACTCCACTCCTACCCTAAACCTACCTATATCTAAACAATATAAAACACATAACAGGCAAATAAATGTACAGTCACAGGTATTTACTGCAAAAACTGACCAAAACAGTATAAAAGTATTAACTCATGTTGCATTCCAAGTCTTCTGAAGTCATACGATGTCTTCATGTGAAGAACAGAGTCGATCTTGATGTTTTAATCGCTGAAATGATGATCCCGCTGCCCCGTGAACGAACTCATTCATATCCCATTCAAATAATTCAAAAGACTCCTGAGCATGACGTAATCGGTCACGAGGCACACGAGAGCCAATGACATTTTACAATCAATGCTGACGTAATGACGCAATTGGTCACAAGACATACGAGAGCCAATGCAATTTTACTATGAAATTTCACGTAACGGGCGCCAATATTTGAAATTTGATGTGTTTGTTGATGATCTTCTGCGGATGGAGATGCTGATCGCTTTTGGGGATTTTCTTCATACAAATCAATCGTTTGGCCTCGGAAAACTTGGATTATTTAACTTTTTTGAATAACTCGTGGATGCAGTCATATGTTATATCCTGTGTTTTATATCATGTTCAGACAAATGGGTAGGTTTAGGGATGGGATGGGGTTGGGTTACATGTTAAGCATGTCTAAATAGCGTAAGTAAATGTAAATAAAATTATGCTTGCTGATTAAATTGAAAAACACACTCCAACATGTCATAATGGCAAAATTATAAACTAATACAATTTCACCATGACGATAACATTACTAATACCCAGTGCGTCTGTGTATGACGCCAAAGGTTTCTCACTGAAATTAATGGAACACCCAGCGCGTCGAAACATGACGCCTTGGGGCACCTTTAGCGTCTTTATAGAAGGCACTTGACCATGCTTCAGTTTTTGACGCCTTGGGAGTGAGAATGGGTTGTAAACATAGTGTAGCACTTCCGGGTTCTACGTCAGATCACCGCCTCATCATTGGCTGGAGCTGATCATGTGATGCGTGTGATGCTGATGCAGGAGCTGGCCAATAATGAGCCTGTGTTCTGGTGTAGAACTCGGTGTTTAGTACCTTGAAGGACTTTACTTTAGTAGGCCTTGAACGTTTGTAATGACGTAGCTGCCTATGAATATTTTAACTTGCGTTACGAAGATGAATGAAGGCCTTACAGATTTGGAACGACATCAGGGTAAGTAATTCATGAAAGAGTTTTCATTTTGGGGTGAACTAACCCTTGAAGATGAGTAAATGATAAAAAAAGAAATAATAATAATTTGGGTGAACTATCCTGTTAATTGATTCTGTTGATAAAAATGTGAACATGAGGATTCTGCTTAAGTCTCCTGCTTTTCAGGTTTTTCTCCCGAGCGAAAAGTATTCTCAAACATCTCTGCTCTATAAAGTTTCAGAAAGTCTGAAATTATTAACATGAGATAAAAAATTAAATAAAACCTCCTTAAAAATCCTCCAAAAACGTAATATCCAAGCTGCCAAATTCATTTTACAGCTTTAAAAACATTTTTTCCTTTGCATTGCTCCGAATTAATCTGAGCACATTCCAAACAATCGCTGATAGTTAAAACGTAACCAGGAACTTCATTAGGCTATAAAGTGACCTTAATGTGGAATTAAATCTTCCTCTGGGACAACAATTCCTTGAGACGGAGAGAATGAGGAAAAATAAGGTCACTTTCAGAGAAGAAACGCAGTGATGTCAGTGCCATAATTCCCTTACTGTCCTGCTTAATGTGCACCATGCCAAGGGGGCTGAAGTGTGATGACACGCTAAACATCTCTGTAATCCCATTCCTGACGCCAAATAATCGCTGACTGAGTCCCCGGAGGAAGGGTGACTGTACGCAACAAGCGCTCGCCGGGATCTTGACAAGTCTCCGCTCTCGGATCGCATCTCTCAACTGTTCCCCTCACCACAGATCAGCCATATTGTCACTCTGGATTTACGTCAGTGAGACTGTGCGCCCGGGGATGTTTTCCATTTCTGATTGGGTGATTAGTTAATAGGAGATAATGTGTGCCATCAGGCCCTGGGCTGCAGGATAGGAAGATGAGAAGACAAGGGCAGTGTCTTATCCTTTACTAATCTGAGAGAGACATCCGGAGACTGCAGTGACTCTGGACCGGACTGTGCTTGGGGAAGTTTGCCAAGGACAGAAGCCGGTGTCAAGAATGTTTCCTGCTCTCACAGAGCAGTGCTAATGGGAATGGCTGAGGGTCATCTGAGCCCATTTTTAATCCCTGATGGATGATCCCTTTCGTCACCATGTAATATAGGACTGTCTTAATTTCAGGGGTATTTTTGTACTAGGTATTATTATTATTATTTTTTTTTAATTTATTTATAAAAATAAAATTCCCCCTACTCTTATGTCTAAAAATAGAAAATGATAATATTAAATGGATTTCTTAACAAACAGTAGTCTCATTATCATCGTAAAATCTAAGCCGAATTGTTTCATGAAAATTTTTAAAAACAATGATACCAATTGCAGCTTGGATTAGAACTAGCAAATCTGACATTAAGTTTTAACATTTAAAGAAGCGGCCCTTTTTAGGGCATAGCTTAAACTTTGTCTCTTTGACTATTGTCTGGATATACTTAAAAGAAATCTCCCTTTGTTTGAAGAAAGTAAGTCATACATGTCTGGAACAACACAAGGGTGAGTAAATGATCCCCTGAAGTTGCTTTAAGATGGTAAGAAGCAAACACTTGAGATGAATTAGGACACAATACAGTTCATTAAGGACAGACATTTGTCCTGTTGCCAGCTGTAATAAATCTTCCCCAAGTCCTTGTTTGTATCTAACAAAAGATGCAAGGGCCATCTGATGAGGGAGTGTAAATATTCATTCTGAACAGACCGGTGTCTTTGTGTTTCTGAGAAGATGAAAAACAATGGCCCTGGTACACAGGGGGTGCCCACAACACAGACAGCAAAAAGAAAAGGACTGCATACATAATACGATTAGTGATGGGACAACAGCCGGACCAGCGGGACACAAGGAGAAATGACATGTAATCCAGGATACAGCGACTGGGTCGGAGGGAAAACAACACATCCCAGGCACCCGACCGAAACGCGGCACAACAGAGCTGCGAAAGAGCTGTGACCTTGGATGGAAGAGCGGACGCACGTTCATCGTTTAAGCAAACAGTCTATCAGGTGTCACAAGTTTTATTTGGAAAGATAAAGATAAAATAGAAAAAAAAATTGAAAATGTGAAAGGCATCCTTTAATAAATAAAGTACATGGATATATATAAATGTTTAGATATACAGTACATCACAGCACGGCACAGCACAGGGTTACGTTAAGAATGAATTGCACCTGCGTTTTTTTAATTCACATTTGGTTCAATTCACATATTTATTTAAGCTATTAAGCACATCCAGTAAACAGTTATGCTTGTGGGGAATTGATGAGCCCATAGCCACATACAAAGACATACCAGTTTATGTACATTACTGTCCAAAAGGGGTTGTTAATATCTTTGACATATTGAATATGCTCACTAAGGCTGCATTTACTGTATTTTATAAAAAATGTTACAATTTCAAATAATTGTTATTTGTACCACATTATGTATTTTTTCTAAGGATAAAGTATGTTTACAAGCTGTTTAATTAAAATTAAAAATGAAGTAAAACTACATTCATAAAATGATAAGAACCCCTAAAACACGAGTGGGGAACATTGATCCTGGAGGGCCACTCTTTTGCAGAGTTTAGCTCCAACCCTAATCAAACACACCTGAAGCTAATCCAGGTCTTCAGGATTACTAAAGTTAGAGGCAGGTGAGTGTATTTCTCAGGGTTGTCCAGCCAATTATAATATGCAAACTCTGCATAACACCCCGCCCCCATAGAAAATATCAGTATATCAATGTGAGTGTCACTGATCTACAGTGGGCAGAAGGGGATCATAATTGTCCTGCGGGGAAATACTTCCTGTTCAAGGAATGTGAAATTGTGACATCTCACAGTAATTTAGTAATACTTCTTGTCTCAGGTAATGTCCGGGTGTTTTTTTGTTTTTGCTGACTTTATTGAATTTTTGAACCTGTAGATTGCAGAAAAATAAATGTAAGCATTGTAAAATGGGCTAACCAGGGCTGAGAGGCTCACTGCTAGCCAAGAGCATGATGAAAATATGCAAAATATGTGATAAATGAGCACTCGAGGGATAACGGATGTTCAGGACTTTGTGAATGATGGATCTTCTGAGACAATCTACCAGGGTTTCTATGCAGTTCCGCAAATGCAAATCCAGTTTGATCCATCTTTACTACCATAAACTATTAACTATTAACAAATGCCAGCCTGAAACCCTCTATAGCATCTATGCAAAATATTAACTAATGGGCCCAACTAATAACTGTCCTTATTTGTGCATTCATGTCCACTCTAATTTTTTTGCATCTGGCAGGTCATTAGTTGCATAGCAACAGCAAATGTATTTTAATGCTACCGAACACCAAAACAAGTATAAATCTTAACATGATATCACAAAGGCATTATATTTTACGCTACATATGTTGTTGCCTACATTTGTTTCACCTTTACTAATAGTTGATTGTCAATTCTTGTACCAAGCCCTGTATACAGTCCAGCATCACATGAGACCACGTTGTCAAGAAATATACTAAAATGCCCCATTATGCTATTAAAGGGGCCCTAGAATAAGTTGAAACAATATTTTAAATTGTTCTCTGATATCTAAATATAGAGTATGGTAATTATTTCAGGGTTACAATTGTCCGGATAGAGTTTTACAGGTCCATCAACCCCAGAAATTGTCCCTAGGTTGTAATGCTCTGTTTTTGCTTTATTTGGAAGGGTCATGAATATTAATGTAGAGTTCAACTCTGATTGGCTGTTTCACTGTGCAGCTCCGTGACGGACACGCATCTACCGTAGGCGTATACTGTCACTCATTGAGAGATTATGCAGCCAAACATTTGACACATTTGACAACATGTGCACTAGATGGGCAACAATGAGCGGAACCCAAAAACAGGAATGGTTTTACCAGGTGGAAGCCACTGACATTCTTTCTCTACTCATCTTTTTGGACTGTTTTTCCCTAGTTTTGCATTTGGCTAGGGTTACGTGTCACTTCTGGTAGCATGAAGCGATACCTGGACTCTACAGAGGTTGCAAAGGCAGCCCAGCTCCTCCAGGATGGCACATAAATACGTGCCATTGCCAGAAGGTTTGCTGGCTGCAAGCACAGTCTCAAGAGCATGGAGGACATTTCAGAAGACATGCAGTTAGTCTAGGATAGCTGGACAGGGCTGTAAAAAGTCCTTGGCCCATTAGCAGGACCGGTATCTGCTCCTTTGTGCAAGGATGAACAGGATGAGCACTGCCAGAGCTCACAAAATGACCTCCAGCAGCACTGGTGTGAATGTCTCTGACCAAACAATCAGAAACAGACTTCATGGGGGTGGCCTGAGGGCCTGTCATCCTCTAGTGGGCCCTGTGCTCACTGACCAGCACCGTGGAGCTTGGGTTTGCCACTGGCGGCCTGTGATGTTCAGCCTGAGCACATGTTGTCAGACTATGCTGGTGCAGTGGGTCCTGGGTTCCTCTTGGTTCATGACAATGCCCAGCCTCATGTGACGAGAGTATGCAGACAGTTCCTGGAGGATGATACCTTGGAATTGATACCATTGAAGGAATTGATACCATTGAATGGCCCCCACTCTCCTGACCTCAATCCAATAAAACACCTCTGGAACATTGTTTCAGTCCATCCTCCATCGCCAGGTTACACCTCACACTGTCCAGGAGCTCAGTGATGCCCTGGTCCAGATCTGGGAGGAAATACCCCAGAACACCATCCGTCGTCTCATTAGGAGAGTACCCTAAGGTTGTCAGGCATGCATACAACCATGTAGGCGCCATACAAACTACTGAGTATCAGCAAAATGGATAAGCCTAATGCATAATTTTGATTTTTCACTTTGATTTTCAGGGTGTCTTTGGAATTAGTCCTCTGCAGGTTGATAATTTTCATTACCATCAAATGATGTGGCATCCTTTCGTTCCTAACACATTACCCAGTCCATATTAGTATAGATATTCAGCATGACATTTTCCCCCCATTGAGATCTGATGTGTTTTTAAGTGTTCCTTTATTTAAATTTTTGAGCAGTGTATTTTGAGGGTCATTATGAGATGTTGCAGCTGTAATTCCTCATCATCAGCAGTATGTCCATTAAAGGTGCTATGACATGGATTTTGTATTAAAATGTTTCCTTTGGTGTACTTATATGGTTAGGATGATTTTTACATCATAAATTGTCAAAAATGTTCTATTCTGATTTAGCCCTCTGGCTTGAATGTTCTTGCTCAGTTTGAAGGGGCGTGTCTGGTCTAAAACGCCCACTGTTGTGATTAGCTGACATCTTTGCATTTGAAATGCGTATTACATGTGGAAACCCTTTTGAATACTTTTACTACGTTTTTTTTTTTTTTTTTTTTTACTATTACAGCTGTCGAGATTAACGACTCGTGAAAGTGTTGATTATAGCATTATTTTTAGGTCTTTCCCATCACATGAGGCTGCAGTGATGAGCATTGAGTAGACAGACGGTCTGTTTATCGCGTGAACGCATTGATCTCATCATTGCAGCGCTATTTCTCTTATAAAATGCTTTCACCACAAATAACAGCAAACACAACACCTATATGAATACAGTAAGAGCTTTGTTGTGCAGCATAACAGCGTCATTCATTATAATGGCAGTTTCTGCTAGTGTGCAGATATATTCGCAATGTGTTTGACTGCTTCAGCCACTATGAAGAGAGTGTTCTTTGATCGCTGTCTGTAGTTTAATCACAATTTAAATAACAGATTGTGTTTCATGCTATTAAAAAAAAAATGTGAAGTTGATCATTTAGTCACTGTCTTGATTCACTGATGCATAAACAGTATTAAACGATTTAGAAAGAAAGTCTGTGTGAACTTGAATAATTAGCTATACATCAGAAATCACTGATCACAGATCAGGCATTAATGAACACTGTTACTCACTGTTTATGGCGGTGCTGTCGAATCCATATCGTAAAAGTCTGTTTGTAAGGCCTCTGCTGACATTGCGACTGAACTAAATGTCAAAATTAAACTGAATCCATTTTCTCCAAATTCTCTGGGCGGACAAAGCAGAGAAAGGGGAGGTAACTTTTCCCCGTATGATGACATATAGGTAAGATTCCAGATTGACCCGTCGAGCTTTACTTTTCTCAAAGGCAGATACGGATACCCAGTGCTTGGTTTACACCTATCACCACTATCGCCACTGGGGGACCATAGAAAAACCTCATGAAGTAAAACTGTTCATGTCACGGGACCTTTACCAAAGTGATGTGCATATTTCTAATTTAATGCGGTGCACATGCGGTAACTAACAATAACAACGCATACATTAGCCCAGCACTAACATGATTGTTGAATGTAACTTAGGCGAAATCCTTATTGGTACCCCCAGTCAAATTTTAAAAGCAACATTGGAATAACTGGTATTAATTAATAAAAAATAAGGAATTTGTTAATAAGGAATCAAATTAATACTAGTAATACAGCCAGATGCCTTTATAGCCCATAGGCATACATATCCAGGAATTATTCTCAGACATAACTACATAATTATTATGTGTTATTATTACATTTCACATAAAAGTAATAAGAATGCATACTTGAACTTCCCCTTGAAATAACGCAATGTGCATTAAGCACTATAAGAACTGAATTAATCATTTCAGCATTTAACACCATCCGTAAAGATGTGTTAAATTTGACAAAGTGATTTAATAAAGGATGTATTACTGTTGTAAATTAGCACATTTTGCCATTACAGTTTTATATAGGACAATTACAAAACACACTGATTATTTTAACAATGCATTGGCGCAAAAATCCTTTGGAGGTGAAAGTAAGAGAAACAAGCTTTATAGATTAAAAATATAATGCACTCACTTCATCATGAAATGCTTAAGTGAGTGTGCAGTTATTTTTTTATCTCTAACATACACACCAAGCAAGGCTATCTGCTCATCTCACGATGCAATTTCTCGACTGCCGCAAATACTGCCCTAACAAAACGCAAATTTGTGCACTTTTGACTGTACTAACACCCTTCACACAAAAATCTAGTGCCAGATATGCGCTTTTTGAAGGGCGAGAGGACAACATAGAATTTAGGCTATAGCATTATGCAAATGTATTTGACGTGTAGCCGTAAGTGATTGGGATTCTAATTCCTGATGATTCATTTAGGTGGATCAGAGTCAATTCTTTCTTTTGGGAGACAATTACTTTATTTATCATGCACTTTAGATTTTACATATTTGCAGAATGTTTACATTCACATACAGCTGTATTATGTACTGCATGAAATGGAATATTCGAAAAACTATAATAGGGGCACTTTAACTGATTTCTGGAGAGAAAATGGGGTATTCTGCTGTGACTTTAGATTGCGGTATATTACCCTAGTCAGTTTAAGTGTTTATATTTTACGACAATGTCTACTTGCAAGTAAGCAGGCATGACAAAAGGAAGGGATGCAATGATAGTGTAAATGCACACAGTCTCATGTTTCCTTCACTTCATATGTAGTTCTATTATTCATAGTCACCTTATTTTTGCTGACAATCTTTTTTTTTTTTTTCCTGTATATGCTTGCTATTGTTGGCTTGTCTGTTTTCATACAAAAGGGAGTTGCATCCAATCTGTTTTGACATGCACATTTGCAAACCTCTCTTTCAAATTTAATTTGTGCAATGCCAAACCTCACACCATGGACGGATGGACGAATGGATGGACGGACGAACTGATAAATTGTTAAACATCTTAAAATCTTAACCATACTAAATGCATGGTTTTGTATTATTTAAAGACTACCAAACCAAGTAGCATGCATTTTATATAAATATGTCACTAGCACTTTCCAAACCAAATATTTCACAAAAGATATTTGTTGTGTTTAAAATTATATATAATATATACATGGTTAAAAAAAGTGGCACAGAAAACGTGTGCTGAGAAAAGCTTTATTCACTTTTTTTTTTTTTACCTTGGTTTGGTATTTCGTTATATATTGCAATGACATTTTCAATTTGTTTAGGTTCACTGTGTTTTCAGAAAATGTAACCAATCTATGGCTTGTTCATTATCACAATACAGCCTCCAAAACATGTGGAGTCAGAATGGTGTTTATCGGCTCGTCTGTGTCTGCGTGTGTATTGATTCAGGGCCACAAGGGTATTCTGAGTACACTACAGCAGCATGCTAGGCAGTTTGTAAAACTGAAAGATCACATAAGTTATGAGAGGATGGAGATGTTTACGGCGAGCCGTGATAAATGTACATCTGGAGGTGTTTATTTAGTGCTCAATATTAAATGCATGAGAATACCCAGGTGACGGTGACCTCAGAACTGCTGTTTATATGTCGGCAGATATTTTCGCTGGAAAGGACTCAGGTCGGAGTTCAAACTATTACAAAATGGTGCTTAATTAATTTCTATGAATGTCACCTTGACTGTATGCAAGGGGAATATCAATAGAATGTGTTCTTTTTTGTGATATGCACTTTCAGAAACTGTTAGCACAGACTTTGTGGGTGATGTTCTGGGTTGCAAATATTGCAGGTTTCTGATGCACATGTAGAAAATCCTAAACACTATAATTGTGGCTTATAAGCATTTTGGAGATCTGTGCAATATCATGCAATACATTGCAAGGTGCACTTGCTAGTTCTGCCAGCAGATTTAATCTGCATACTAACACATGGTATAACAATATCTCCATATATGTTGTTCCTATTATAGCCCTGAGAATATATTGAGGGAAAATGTGGGCTCACAATAAATGTCCCAATCATAAAAATTGTAAAATATATGCCTGTGCTAGCATCTTAGTTTCTAGTGCCAAGTTGCCTTGACATACAGTATGTGTTAGGTACTAAGTTAACACAAAATAAACAAATCAAATAAAAAACACAACACTTTATTTTACAGTGGCCTTGTTACACTGTAAAAAAAAAAAAAAAAAAAAAAAAAAAAAAGTATCCAATTGAAATTTTCTAGTGATTAATCACATCTAAATTTTTCAGTTGGCCAAATTGATTTTCTGTGAATTTATGCAATTTGCAGAAAATTCAATTTGGCCAACTGGAAAAAAATTAGATGTGATCAGTCACTAGAACATTTTTAATTGGAGACCTGATATTTTTTGTATTATATATATATATATATATATATATATATATATATATATATATATATATATATATATATATATATATATATATATATATATATATATATATATATTATTATTATTTTTTTTTTGTATTTACCATAGACTTTAGTACTAACAGTAAATTGTGCATAATTGTAAATAATGTTACATGCCTGGGCGCTAGGGGGCCATAGAGAGCCTTCCTAACAAGATAGCGGGGCAGTTTGTGAGTGAATAAATGAGTGTTAAGCCATGTAAACGTGCTGCTGCGTCTTTATTCCTTTTATCAAGAACCCAACACGACAATAATTACATGCAACTGATCCACAACCAAACCCTTATCCTACCCTAACCCTATAGAAAGTACATGCTGTTAATATTTCTCAGTTCATAAATATCTAATTACCACAAAAAAAACAAAAACAAACCAAATAATAATAATAAAAATAATTGTAAGTGCTATGTAAGTTTAGTGGTGGAAATTAACGTCTCGGTTACGTATGTAACCCTCGTTCCCTGAAGGAGGGAACGGAGACGTACGTCAGAACTGAACCGACGAATGGGATCCCATTCGTCGGTTCAGTTCTGACGTACGTCGAACGTGACCGACTGAAAGGGAACTAGGATTTCAATGAAGTTCAGTTCAGGAATCAAAGGTGCAGAGTATGAATTTTAGTTGCATCTAGCAGTGAGGTTGGGAATAGCAATCACAATCCCCCCACATAGAGAAGCTATGGGGGCCGACACAGGACAAAAAAGTTGCTGGCGAGAAGAGAGAGTGTTTTGCGCTCTGTAGAGAAGTTTGTCAATTACGGACTACTGTAGAAACATGATGGCGCAAAATGGCCATTTCGGGTAAAGGGACCCGCGGTGTGTGTAGATAGAAATGGCTCATTCTAAGGTAATAAAAACATAACTGTTCATTATGTAAGGTCTTTATACACAACTGATAATGTAGTTATGTGTATTACCTAGAATATCTAAATCAACTGCAGGCGGTCGATCATTTTTCTATTTAGCTCCTAAATTGTGGAATAGTCTTCCTAGCATTGTTCGGGAAGCAGACACACTCTGTCAGTTTAAATCTAGACTAAAAACACATCTCTTTACTATGGCATACACATAGAACATTTTTAACTTTCATTATTCAATTCAATTGACTGATTGTTAGGCTGCATTAACTAGGTCAGCCGGAACCGGGAACACTTCCCATAACACCTGATGTACTCGTTACATCATAAAAAGAGTGACATCTACGCTAATGTTAGTCTCTCTGTTTATCCCGAGGTTTATCCCGGATCTGGGCCCTGTCCGGATCGGATGGTGGACCTGCCTGGACATGACCAACGCATCCTGGAGTGTCTGCTGAGCCGTGTCAAATGGTGTCTCCTCCGAATTTGCCTCACTGGCACGACATGCTCAAAACCCGTCTTCGGCGCAATAATTCCGATCTTTCATGTATTCATACTCTTGTGTAATCGACGCCCCATCCTAAATAAATCTGTCTCTTCCGTGATACCCTGAAAATTTTGAATAATCCGATCTAATATGATTTCCGACCTCTAAGGTTGCCAGAATAATAATCTTACACGGTGTGTTAATAGGCCAGAGGAGAACTGGCACCCCGACTGAGTCTGGTTTCTCCCAAGGTTTATTTTTCTCCATCATGCCCCGATGGAGTTTTGGTTCCTTGCCACTGTCGCCTTTGGCTTGGCTTGCTCAGTTGGGGACACTAAAAATATGATTAAAGTTATTCAACTTATTATACAAATAAAATGTATGAATTAGGTCTTATTCTATAAACTATAATACTGATCTGCCAACATTGTCGCTATATGATAAATTAAAATAAGCTGATAACATCACTAATTTCTCCAGTACGACTGTACAGCCAAATCTAATTTTGTCGCAATTTTATCCTGTTTGACACTGTGAAGCTGCTTTGAAACAATCGTGATTGTAAAAGCGCTATATAAATAAAGTTGATTGATTGATTGATATTACATTACATTCCTGTAAATAGATCCTCATAAATAGCCTACTACACACTGAACCTTCAATGGTGAGATTTAATAATGAAATAATCACATCATTGGTTATGGATGTGCAGAAATAAATTTTGTTAATATTGTTAAAATTATTTTTCTTTAGATTACCTTGCACTGATTAATTGTCCATACAACACACGTATTCACGACTGAAAGTGTACATCAAGTAAATCTGATACATTTTGTTTTTGTGCTGTATTTAATGTCATTGCCACTTGTACCCGCTATCCTCTGCTCCTTAGTCAACTAGTCCTTTTCTCTAAACGGTGTGCTTTACATTCAGACAGAATGAGTAATTCCTAAGAAATGATGAAATGAAAAGCTACAGATTAGGGTCATTGCATAATGTAATTTCACCACAGAGAAGCGACTCATCTCATTCATTCCGTGCTTTTGTGGTGGCCGCACCATCATTAATATCTCTCAACAAATAGCATTTAAGGAAGCTTCTATATTTATTTTTTCCTTTGTGTTTTGAGACCTGTTGATGATTAATCTGTATTATGGAGCCTGAGACATATTACCTGCTTAATTAATTCAATATATGACACATTAATCTTTTTCTTGCACCTACGCCCAGACCCTTCCACGATGGAGACATGTGGGTGGCTTTGTTGGCGAGTTCTTTTTCATGCAAAATTTCCTGCAGCTCTACTGTTGGGCAGAACTTAGTCAGAGCCAGACTTTTGACAACTGCCACAAAGTCTTGTTCACTTTGCAGTTTATTCTAGACAAGAACTGCCACTTAAACAGGAACGATATTTAAGCTTGATTTGACAAGCAACCAGTCACAGTTAGTTTTGTTCATATATGCCATTTAAGTGCGGGTTTATCCAAAATAGTTTCTCATTTAAAATAATGGGGAAAAGAGATTCCATGACAGTCCCATTCAACGAGCAGAATAAGAAAATAAGAGTATTCGCAGTCATAACTTATTATGTAATATATAGTTTTAGACTGCATGTTCACACCTCAGAGTTGCAGAAAGTCTCTAAAAATGGGTGTGTAAGGCTGTGGAAAAGTAGTGGGGGTGTAGAGGGGAGACAACAGCCAATGAAACACTTACCTACAACACACACCTTATACACACACATGAATATTAATATATGACCATGGATTTATAAAACAGAGTTGAAGGTCCCTTGATGCATTTTAAAAGTATAATCCTATATTTTTTTTAAAAAAAATGCCAAAATTAGGGAAAAACGTGGTAGAACATCTGGAATTTCAGTAGGCATATCAATAATTAATAATATTTTTTTACATTTATATAGCGCTTTTCTAGCGCTTTACATAGAAGGGGGAATGTCCTCAACCACCAGCAATGTGCAGCATCCACCTGGATGATGCGACGGCAGCCAAATTGCGCCAGAAGCTCACCACACACCAGCTGATTGGTGGAGAGGAGAAAGAGTGATCAAGCCAATCATTATATGGGGATTATTGGGAGGCCATGATGGAAAGGGGCCAATGGCCAAATTTGGCCAGGATGCTGGGGTTAAACCCCTACTCTTTATCGAAGGACATCCTGGGATTTTTAACGACCACAGAGAGCCAGGACCTCGGTTTAACATCTCATCCGAAAGACGGTGCTCTTTTGACAGTACAGTGTCCCCATCACTATACTGGGTGTTAGGACCCACACAGACCACAGGGTGAGTGCCCCCTGCTGGCCTCACTACCACCTCTACCAGCAGCTACCTGGTTTTCCCAGTTGGTCTCCCATCCAGGTACTGACCAGGCTCAGCCCTGCTTAGCTTCAGTGGGAAACCAGTCTTGGGCTACAGGGTGATATTTACAGGATATTGACAGAAATGCAATATACAAAATTATCTTGTCTGTGGTGTATAAAGACCTTACATAATGTACCTATGTTTTTATTACCTTAGAATGAGCCATCTCCATGCATCGCGGTTCCCCTGACAGTGAAATCGACATTTTGTGCCGTCATGTTTCTATAGCCCTAAATGGACAAACTTCTCTACAGAGCGGTAGTAACTCTCTGCTCTCTTTCTGACAACAACATTTTTGTCCTGTGTGAAATCTCGATGCACCCCAGCGGTAGCAAATCTAATTTGCGCGAGTGTCGTCTAGCATCTCTCAATAGATTTCCTAGCTGGAAAAACCAAACTTTGGTCAGGCCAATCACTTTATGTATAGAGTCGTTAGGCGGGCTTAACACAATGATGGCAGAGTTGTGTGTGCTACTTCTAAACACAGAAGCTGGCGAGCCGTGGTCTTTCGAATCGGCTTTGGCCGCGACTCTGGAAGACTTGGAGTGAAGCTTTTCTTTGAGAAAAGAACAAAGAACGGCACTGAAATCATTCTTAAGAATGGAAGATGTGTTCTGAGTTTTGCCGACCGGATACGGCGGAAGTTTAATCTATCAACTAGCTCCACTTCACGTTGCTCTGGTTGGTTGTAGCGCTATCCAATTGCATGCAGAGGGATTTTGAAAGACAACCGTTTATCCCGCCCCTCAGATTGAGCCCTGCCAATGGTGAGTTTCCAGACCAAACATCTTGATGTGGGTCTGGCTTGTCAGGCTATGTCCCCGTAGCTTTGGGCTGTCAATTCTCAACCTCACGCTAGATGCTGCAAAATTTACACAGTGCATCTTTAAAGGGAAAATTGTATGCCCCTTTTCACAAGATGTAATATAAATCTCTGGTGTCCACACAATGTGTTTGTGAAGGTTCAGCTCAAAATACCTCCAGATCATTTATTATAACTTGTCAAATTTGCCCCTATTTGGGTATGAGCAAAAATGCAAATGACTAATGCTCCCCAGCCCCTTTCCAGCGGCTCCTTTACACGAGCCAAAATGTCAGAAATAACCAGTTGTGGAGTGCAGCCTTACATGTTTGAACCGGAGTCAGACACTGAGACTTTCTGAAATTTTCTAACCTGTTTCTTAATGGTTAGTGAATACTTTTATGTAACGTTAGCTGTTGTGGAGTTACATTGATTCAGCTCATCGATTAGCATGTACCATCTAGTCAATCTATAAATTGTTCTATAGGTGCTCATGTGGGAAGATAAAAAAGTCAGTCACCTTACTATACAATGCATAATACATGTGCATTATGAATTATGCAGACGGTGAGTGTTTTCAAGATAAAACTAAAGACATAGCTCTAGTCTCTGTGTTTAAGGTAAAAGGGCAGATAATCAACAGTCATGGGCAGGGTTTTCCAACAAGTAGGGGGGAAACTAGAACAGCCTGTTCTGAAAGATTGATAATGATTGATGGGGATAATAAAAAATAAAAAAAATGGGGTGGATTTTTACCATTATAGACTGGTTGTTTACACACACTGTGGACACACAGTGATAAAACCCCTTATAAAAGTGAATTTTGCATAATATGTCCCCTTTAAGAGCAGTACAATGTCTGAACAAACGACACGCGGCAGTTTAACACAGAAAGAAATATAGCTGCAAGCAGCAATTGTCGGGGCCAAGCGCAAAGAATAAGACAAGACATGCCAGCATGGCTGGAAGTGTCAAACCAACTGCAACAATGAGCCATTAAATAATTATTAAGTTGATTTTAGGCAAAAAAGCAGTACAATTTTAAATACAGTCAATAATAATGATTTAATGGTTTATCATTTTCGACCAATAGGTGGCACTGTTACTAAACTGATGTGGTGTAGTCAGATTGAGGAGACAATGACACATGCAAAGTTTGGTGTCAATATGTCAAAGCATTGCAGAGATACAGCCTCAAGAGTAATTTTTGCATCAGAGCTCAACTGCGTTGCTGTAGTATATGACAACTGTTTTGCCTATCAACACGAAATCCATAATTATTTGTTCACATGGTCTGAAGACGATACGATTTAATTTTGGTGAAAATTGGACAAACGGTCTAGGACGAGTTTGAAAAAGTAGGTTTTTAACCAATAACAAGATAGAGGGGAGAGAGGTTTTCCAAATATGGGAAAAATTGGTATCTATGTTCTCGGCATGAGCCATAGAATGATTTATAACCAGTCTCATTGCAATAGGCTAATTTAATCAAAAGTTATTAGCATTTTTGTACACTTTATTACAACTTTTGACCACAAGGTGGCGTTGCCCGAAAACTTTTTGAGTACCTTCAGGACATAGAGCGGAAGACACATACTGAGTTTTGTAATTATACACTAATGCATTCGTAAAGTATAGCATATGCATTTTATACCCTAATACTGCATTCAAGTCAATGGGAATTTCATGTTTTGTTCTATTATAGCGCCACCAAGAGGCAGAATCCCACCATTTTTTATATGTCCTCAGAGTGAGCCCCTACATATGTGTGTCGAGTTTGGTGAAAATATCTCATTTTGTTTTGGAGTTATAAACAGTTGTATGAAAAAAAACACGTAAAAAATGACTGACACCTGACTTTGATTGGATTTTACTACCCCTTACTATCAATATTTTGACATTTGGGCATTAGTGTATAGCTATCGACCTATGTTTCCGAACTTCCGGCGCTGGTTTCGTCTCGATCGGAATGAAAATATAGAATGAACTACTATTAGATATTACATATTTTAAGAAGTAAAATGAGTTTTAAAAGGAAGGGACATTTAATGGGATTTGTATGTTTCATTTTATTGTTGTGGATTTAATTAGGGCCCGAGCACTGATGGTGGTCTACATGTCAATATTTAGTCAGTTATATTGTCACCTGTGGGCAAGAGTAAATTGTGATTAACTACTAATTAAGATTGAACCAAAACAACATCATATTTGGTCAGCCTAATAGTTAATAGACTTAATGATGTTAAATTTCAAAGATCTTGAGTTTTGTTGAACATGTCCGTGGTATCCTGACAAAGTCTGATGTTTCGGCAAAATTTTAGTTATTCATAGTGCCACTAGCTGGTTAAGTTGCCTTTATTTATATAGCACTTTTAACAAGTCCAGTTTCAAAGCAGCTTCACAGTTTTAACAAGAAAATAATGCAACAGATTTTGTACAACTGGTCTGTTGAAAATGGTGATGTTATCCAGCTAATTTCAATTATCATGTAGTGTCAATGCGGGCAGATCAGTAATATAGTTGAAATTTAGGTGTCCCCAACTGAGCAAGCCAAGCCAAAGGCAACGGTGGCAAGGAACCAAAATTCCTTCAGGGCCAGGATGGAGATAAAAAAATCTTGGGAGAAACCAGGCTAAGTCGGGGTGCCAGTTCTCCTCTGGCCGACGAACAAACAGTGTATGATTATTATTTTGCGTATAACAGTGTAGGATTATTTTTTACCTTTTAAACTGGCAACATTACAGTTTAGAAGTCATATTAGATAAAGAGATATTTGTAAGATCATTTGATAGATTAGAGTTGTCGTGCCGGAGACAGGTTTATAAGGATGTCTTTTCGAGTCTGCATTTACAGGGCAGAGTTTAATTGACACACTCTCTTCAGACATTTCAGGGATGCATTGGTCATGTCCTGGCACAGGTCCACCCTCTGATCAGAGTACAGCCCAGTAGCAGGAAGTGTGGCAAATACAAATGATTGATATAGTCCTCCTATTTTTATATACTTAAATGCATATTGCCCACCGTGCTCTGTGTTCCTAAAACCACAAGGTAGTGGTGGCACAGTTGCGAGGACCCTTTTATTCCTCTTGCAGCTTCAATGTAGTTTTGTATTTTTTACTTTTTGGGACCTCAGGAAGAGTAGTCACTGCCTAGGTATTGGCTAATGGGGATCCAAATAAACAAATAAACTTAGATCATAGATGGGAAAGAGCATTCATGGGTAAATTAACTAAGGAAAAATATAATATCATCGCTTTTTTAGGTGTCCTCAAAGGGGTCCATAAATATATGTCAAATTTGTTTTTTTTTTGTCAAATTTTCTTTTAAAGTTATAGCAAAATATATTTGAGAGCATGGGCTGCATTGATTGGATTTTTTTTTTCTTCCAAAATTTTGGCTTTGTTTTGGTCATTATTGTTTAGCTATTGACCTATGTAAGTATTCAGAATTTCCTATTGTGGTTTTGTTTTAATTGGACTAACTGTTTCCTACATTCGCAAAGGTTTTTTAGGTGCTAAAGTACATCTTTTTACAAACCATAAGGTGAAACCAGGAATGTTTGGTATTATTGGACTCGGCAAGGATTCAGGAGTCTAATGAGGTGAATACTGTGAAAAACACTGGCTTGAAAATTCTCAGGCTCCTTCAGGGCATTGCGCCAATGAAGTATGCTTTGTTTGTGATACGCCATTGTCCTCATAGACTATCATGGCACCAATGATAAAGACAATGAATGCCCATTTTCATCTGACTAATGTTTGGGTGCGTATATTGCCAGTTTCATGACTTTTTCCCCTGTTATAGCACCACCAAGTGATCAATCGTTACGATTTTTTTCATGTGATCTCAGACTGATCTCACTCACACGTGACCTTAATTTGGTGGAAATAACTCGTTCTGTTCACAAGTTATAGCCATTTTATTAAATAAGGTCCCGGTCACATCAAACATTTTGGCTCCCCTTAGCAACCATAAATCAAAATGTTTTTTTTTTTTGATAATTATTGATAGTCTCTCTCCAGAGAACATTTCTGCAGTGGTTTGGTTCCGATCAGTCAAATAAGCTGGGAGTAATTTGCAAAAGTAGGTTTTACAAAAAACCTAAAATATCTCGAAATTGGCGCCTGAAGGGCGAGCCAATCCGGGGCCTGCATTTTGTCCGTCTCGAGCCAAGGATTCCAGCAATATAAGACACTCGAGGCTAAGCCTTACGGTTGAGGAGTTATGAGCCGTTTCGTACTTTTGGTCGCCGTTTCGTACTTTTGATCGCTGTAGCGCCCCCGTCAGGCCGATCGGGGCGGGCTTCGGTGACGTCTGCAGTGGTTGTGAGTACTGCCAGCCCTGAAAGTTTCAAGTCTCTACAACTTACGGTTTGGTCTGCCCGAGCAGTTTTAGCTGGAAAATGATCCATCATGGGGAAATGAACAGTTCCAATAGGGTTTCAGCCTGACGCCTGACTTTGATTGGATTTTACTACCCCTTACTATCAAAATTTTGAGATTTGGCCTCACGACTGTGCCTAGCGACCTATGTTTCCGAACTTCTGACGCTGGTTTCGTCTCGATCGGACCAGTGGTTTCGAAGATATCGGCTAATTTTCTTAAAGCGCTAAATTACAACGGTGCACAAACCATACGCCGAAACCTGGCAAGTGTGGTATCGTTGGACTCGGCAACGATTCAGGAGTCTAAGGAGATGAGTCCCGTGGAAATATGTCAACCACACCCAAAGTTATAAGCACTTTTTAAAAAAAATCTCAACTAGGTGGCGCTGTTTCGAAACTTCTCAGGCTACTTCAGGGCATCGTGGTGATGACTCATGCCGAGTTTCGTAACAATCCGTTCATGCGTTCATAAAATACAGCATTTTGGCACATAATTCAAGATGGCCGACAGCCAAAATGGCCGACATGGTAAAATTGGACATCAGTCGACTCGGCATGACGTCTCGAATCTGACGAGACCACTTTTGTGATTTTTGGGCAAACGGTTCAGCAAAAAAAAAGCAAAAATAGCCATTTTTCCTATCTCCGGGCCAGTAGGTGGCGCTGCGCCGAAACGCAGCAGGTTGCCTCAAGACATGCTTGTGCCGACATGTACCAAGTTTGGTCTGAATACGATAAAGCGTTGCGGAGATACAGCCATACGTCTGTTTTCGCAAGCGCTACGTAAAATTTGTTTGCGCGTTTAACGGAAAAGATTTGACGAATCAACTTGAATTCCATAACTTTTTGTCGACACTGGCTGAAGATGATCTGGTTCAATTTTCGTGCAAATCGGACGAACAGTCTAGGACGAGTTCGCAAAAGTAGGATTTTGGGGAAATTCAAAATGGCGGGAAACATATAATGTCGGAAATGACGTCATAGGGTGCTTTCGGATTGGCAGGAGCTCAGAAATCTGAGGAAACAAGAATTTTGTTTCTAGCCCTTAAGGTTCAAAAGTTATTAGCATAAACATGAGTGCAACTTTGGACAGGTGGTGGCGCTAGAGGGATTGAGTTGGAGACACCAAAATTGGTGTATTTAATGTTGGGACTGCCCTCTATCAGAATGTCAAATCGTTACAACTTTCCCGCAAACGGTTCAATGGGCTGCCATAGACCTCCATGGCGGAAGAAGAAAGTGCGACAACGGTTTCAATAGGTGCCTCCGCACCTTCGGTGCTTGGCCCCTAATAATGGCATAGTTACTTTTTTTGCCTATTCTTCTTTTAATTTTCGGTCTACATCGTTGTCTTCTGTGTATCAGAATTATCAATTGTGTCATCACGCTCACGATCAAATTTACGGCTGTATCAATTGTCTTTGTTTGCACATATATGTCTTTTGAAGAAGCCATGATTAAATATGTGCACATACACTGTGCTGCTTTAGGTTTAGAGCACTAGAGTGTATGAAATATGTCCATAAAAACTTGAAGCATGTTTGCTCTGGTCTGTATTTGATCTTTAGGATCCACGTGCGGAGTATTATTAAACTCATCATGGCATTCCGCACAGAAACTGCTATTCATACTCATGAATAAATGCAAAGGACCGGCTGACGTAGAATTGTGACCGCAGCCAGATACACACTGCAAAGGCATGCTTCTACCTCACATTCTATGATCTTGCTTTGATTATTTATTTTCAGCCTACACAAACACACACACACATCCTTGTTTTTGTTACTTTGTGAGGCCCCATGACTGGGACATCACTTGTGGGATCCACCCTTTCTAGAGGAGGCACACTTCTTAAAAAAATCAGACAAGATCAGAACACATACATAAACACAAATCTCACTTGATAATCTCAAATTTGAGAACTTTTGAACAAGACCTGACAGGGTGGTCACATGTGGGGTCCAAACTGGTTTTTCTCCCTTGTGGGTCCCCCTACACACACACACAAGTTTTACATACTTTGTGAGGCCATACCTTTACTATTCAGTAGTTGTGGGGTCCTTTGCACATGTTTAAAGTAAGAATAGTTTTGAAATAGGACTGATACACTATTTTCCCTTATTTAGAAGGAATTTAACATATAATCATGCAAACTATTTGATTAGGAATTTACTGAGAAAATGAACCTTTTTATTGCAGTTTTGTTTTCTGCTTTTACGCTCGGACAGTCGCACCACCTGACATTTTTGGTCTTTCAAACACCACAACTCAAAGTCAATTGAATTTTTAAAAAATTAAAAGGGTTTCTAATAAAGTAAAAAATATTGCAGATCAATTTGATTAATGAAATGTATTTATTAAAATTCATGAATTCCAAAAAAAAAAAAAAAAAAAAAAAACATGTAATGTCATTGACCTATCTGCATTTGGATGTCCTTGTGACCACTCCCAAGAGCTCACTGACCTCTCATAGACTAAACAATAGGGATGGGTACTGTTGTATCGATAAGCTCGGACGTTATCGGTTCTGCTGTCGGTACTTTTGGAGAGAGAGAGAGAGAGAGAGAGAGAGAGAGAGAGAGAGAGAGAGAGAGAGAGAGAGAGAGAGAGAGAGAGAGAGAGAGAGAGAGAGAGAGAGAGAGAGAGAGAGAGAGAGAGAGAGAGAGAGAGAGAGAGAGAGAGAGAGAGAGAGAGAGAGAGAGAGAGAGAGAGAGAGAGAGAGAGAGAGAGAGAGAGAGAGAGAGAGAGAGAGAGAGAGGAGAGAGAGAGAGAGAGAGAGAGAGAGAGAGAGAGAGAGAGAGAGAGAGAGAGAGAGAGAGAGAGAGAGAGAGAGAGAGAGAGAGAGAGAGAGATAAACATTCAAACATATCCTGGTTACACTTTAGATTTGTGATAGTCTGATTTTATTTTAGATTTGGCTTACAAAGATTATAATAATAATATTTATGTCTAGAACAAACTTTGCAGCAACGATCAGTGATTGTTGTAAAATACAGTCTAGCTACTGTTGGTAAATTGTGGGACGCGTTTAATAATAAAAAGAGCGATTAAAAAGAGTGATGAATGATGCTTCAAGAGATTGTTCCCAAGTCGGCGCGCGCTCTGAAACAGCCCGCAACGAGACGAGCAAATCCGGTTTCACACTCGCGTCTAAACGATCAAATGTACACAAACGTTTATGTCAAAATGACCGGCTTGGAGAGTCTCTTAAACACAGTTTGTGTCTAAAATGGACGTTGTTATTATGGATATAGTCGGGAGAAAGTGTAGTGCATCTGCCTATTATCAGTCGCCTATAGAGCTGCACATCTGTCTTAAAGAGGCAGCGGTGTAAATAAACATGATGAGGAATTACTGCGAATTAAACAACCAAATGCAAAGAGAAAAGAGAAAGAGAGAGAGAGAAAAAAAAGCTTTAATAAGCATTAATTTAGGCTATTTATGATAAACTATGCAGTGTTATTTTACATTTGATTACTAGAATATATACAGTATTGTTCAAAATAATAGCAGTACAATGTGACTAACCAGAATAATCAAGGTTTTTAGTATATTTTTTATTGCTACGTGGCAAACAAGTTACCAGTAGGTTCAGTAGATTCTCAGAAAACAAATGAGACCCAGCATTCATGATATGCACGCTCTTAAGGCTGTGCAATTGGGCAATTAGTTGAATTAGTTGAAAGGGGTGTGTTCAAAAAAATAGCAGTGTGGCATTCAATCACTGAGGTCATCAATTTTGTGAAGAAACAGGTGTGAATCAGGTGGCCCCTATTTAAGGATGAAGCCAACACTTGTTGAACATGCATTTGAAAGCTGAGGAAAATGGGTCGTTCAAGACATTGTTCAGAAGAACAGCGTACTTTGATTAAAAAGTTGATTAGAGAGGGGAAAACCTATAAAGAGGTGCAAAAAATGATAGGCTGCTCAGCTAAAATGATCTCCAATGCCTTAAAATGGAGAGCAAAACCAGAGAGACGTGGAAGAAAACGGAAGACAACCATCAAAATGGATAGAAGAATAACCAGAATGGCAAAGGCTCAGCCAATGATCACCTCCAGGATGATCAAAGACAGTCTGGAGTTACCTGTAAGTACTGTGACAGTTAGAAGACGTCTGTGTGAAGCTAATCTATTTTCAAGAATCCCCCGCAAAGTCCCTCTGTTAAAAAAAAGGCATGTGCAGAAGAGGTTACAATTTGCCAAAGAACACATCAACTGGCCTAAAGAGAAATGGAGGAACATTTTGTGGACTGATGAGAGTAAAATTGTTCTTTTTGGGTCCAAGGGCCACAGGCAGTTTGTGAGACGACCCCCAAACTCTGAATTCAAGCCACAGTACACAGTGAAGACAGTGAAGCATGGAGGTGCAAGCATCATGATATGGGCATGTTTCTCCTACTATGGTGTTGGGCCTATTTATCGCATACCAGGGATCATGGATCAGTTTGCATATGTTAAAATACTTGAAGAGGTCATGTTGCCCTATGCTGAAGAGGACATGCCCTTGAAACGGTTGTTTCAACAAGACAATGACCCAAAACACACTAGTAAACGGGCAAAGTCTTGGTTCCAAACCAACAAAATTAATGTTATGGAGTGGCCAGCCCAATCTCCAGACCTTAATCCAATTGAGAACTTGTGGGGTGATATCAAAAATGCTGTTTCTGAAGCAAAACCAAGAAATGTGAATGAATTGTGGAATGTTGTTAAAGAATCATGGAGTGGAATAACAGCTGAGAGGTGCCACAAGTTGGTTGACTCCATGCCACACAGATGTCAAGCAGTTTTAAAAAACTGTGGTCATACAACTAAATATTAGTTTAGTGATTCACAGGATTGCTAAATCCCAGAAAAAAAAATGTTTGTACAAAATAGTTTTGAGTTTGTACAGTCAAAGGTAGACACTGCTATTTTTTTGAACACACCCCTTTCAACTAATTGCCCAATTGCACAGCCTTAAGAGCGTGCATATCATGAATGCTGGGTCTTGTTTGTTTTCTGACAATCTACTGAACCTACTGGTAACTTGTTTGCCACGTAGCAATAAAAAATATACTAAAAACCTTGATTATTCTGGTTAGTCACATTGTACTGCTATTATTTTGAACAAGACCGTATATATATATATATATATATATATATATATATATATATATATATATATATATATATAAAAATCTCAAAAAGTACCGATAAGAATACAGTTAAAGTACCGGACCGATAAGCAGTATCGATAAGAGTAGTAATACCGTTAAAATCTTAACGATACCCATCCCTACTAAACAACCAATCAGGAACTCATTACGATGTAACACTATCACTCATAAGCTAATGACAACATACAATAAATGGACAGAAAACACTCAAATTTTTCTTTGCAGGGCATGCATATATCCGTACATATTTTTATGTAAAATTTTATAGCCAGCCAGTCCCTCTCTTTTAAGGCTTCCGGCTCAGATTTGAGGCACAAACCACAGGCAGCCTTTCGAGATGAGATTTAACGAACGACATCATGCGTTTCTCGACTGCGTCTACCTCCAATTTCCAATTGCCAATTTCTTTTCTTGGCTGGTTTGCGACCTTAATGAGAATGAAATTAATGAAACTTGAAAGCAGGACAAATGTATTAAGTTTTGCTAGCATTCTCCAAACCCATGAGCAAATCACCTACCAAAACAGTTCCTTTAAATTAAACTGAGTTCTTCACCACAAATAATGTTAGAGAACAGTATCACTTTCAGTTAATCAGATTGAAAAAAAGTCACTCACCATTTTTTGGAGATAATTTTTGCTTTGTGTCATTTTATATCTTACTGCCTGAAGCACATGACTCAGCTGTGTCCTCAACGCAGTCCTGTGTTGGCAAGGGTGGCCTCACCACACAATCTACTTAATTAAAAAAGAACAAATACTGCATGTGAGCCTTTTTTGATTAGTGTAGTCTTCATAAGTTTACAGTGCCTATAGAAAATCATACCATACTTTGCTGAAATCCTTATCTTTTGTCACATCACAGTGTCAGTGGCTGATATATAAAATCAAGTATGGTGAAATCATGAATAATAAAAAAATAGAGCTAGAGAATGTACATGTTTAAAATGTACATGACAGGCTAGTGCTGGGGGTTATGACCAAAAATTTATAGCACAGTATTTTTTCTAAAATATCGGTTTCGCAGTATATGACAGTATTTTTTCCCCTATGCATGACCAGGTGTTAACCACATTTTCTACTGATTGAGAGAGGAAATACTGCAGTAGATTGACTAGAATGCCCTAGTTTACTGTGAATATTGTAGAAAAAATTCCACACTAGTTAATACAATGTTTGCAAAACCCCACAAAATGATAATGTAGGGAAATAGCCAATAAAACACAGACATGCAACACACTCTTTTCAGACACATGAATATTAAAATACAGAGAGAAAAAAATAAAAGTTGAGGGCACCTCAAAAAATATAACCCTATATAAAACCATCCTGCCAAAACGAAGGAGAAATGTGAAGAACATTAGACGGTCTAAGGATATTTTCAATACATTTAAGAACACCACAGTCGTGTATAGAGTCGGCGGGCGGGGCCATAATGACAACGGCCGAGTTGCGCTTGCGTGCTTCTAGTAAACACAGAAGCTGGCGAACGGCGGTCTTTCGAATCAGCTTTGACCGCGACTCTGGAAGTTAAGCTTTTCTCTGAGAAAAGAACAAAGAACGGCACTGAAGTCATTCTTAAGAAGGGAAGATGTGTTCGGAGTTTAGCCGACCGGATACAGCGAATGTTTAATCTATCAACATCCTCTGCTTCACCTTCATTGCTCCAGTTGGTGTAGCGCTATCCTATCACGTGCAGAGGGAGTTTGAAAGACAACCGTTTATCCCGCCCCTCAGATTGAGCCATCAATGGAGAGTTTCCAGACCAAACATCTTGATGTGGCTCTGGGTTGTCAGGCTACTAACTTAGAGTATTTGAAATAAGTCCATGAAAATTAACGCACTCGCTCCGCTCTGAATCTGTTCTATATGGTGAGCGTTGTTTATCTCATCACGGCTCTCTACCCAGAAACTGCTCTCATATGTGCGCCCCATGAAGTTCGAATTCTCCAAGATCGCCCCCTACAGCCTTTATTTGTGGGGACAGCCATTTGCAGTGGTCTCCAAAACAATAACGAGTGTACAGATGATGTACACACAATGGCCGTCCGACTTCACGCTCTTGTTTTCATTCACTCCTTCAAGTGAATAATATAAGCGGATAACGAAGGGAAAATTGATTGATGCTTCAGTTGGCGATTTCGGATTCAGCCTTGCCATCTGGGCTGTGCTCTCAACACAGTGAAAAGGGACCCGTGTTGTGCCGCGCCCAGAACTTTGTTTTAGTGACATATACTGGTATTACGGTATCATCAAAATTCATATCTTAACAAAAATAAATACTGGTATTCGGTATGAACCGGTATACCGCCCAGCACTATAACAGAGCAAAGCCGTCAAAGAGGCAGGTGTTTTGTAAAAATGGCATGTTCAGTTTCACTGCATAAAAACTTGACTAATGGAGAATAATTTTAAATAGGGAGCAAACATGTAATAGTTGCCTATAAATAGAACAACTATCTTTAAAAATGCTGCTTGCTTTACCAGAATACTTTTATTCCTTCTAAGCTTTTGCACATGTTCTCCTTCCACAACACTTTTACTATTGAGATGCTATAAAGGAGAAACAAATAATAAACAGTATGACATCTACTGAAAGTGCAGTTTTGTAATAAATGAAACAGTTAATGCAAATCAGAAAGAACCAACCTGTATGCTGCTAGATGGTGAATCTGAAACAGTATCAGGTTGTGGAGAAGAAAGATCTGGTCCAGAGCTGACTTCAGAATCTGTGTACTCAACTAAGGAATTCACTGGGAATTTTTTTACCTGTATGAATATAGAATTGCAATAACAAATGTTTTACGAAAGGGAGAACTTCTAAAATGGTTGTAAATCTATACATTGATGATTACTCTAAAGCTCAAAAATAAAGATGTGATTATGATTGAAAACTGACTTGTAGATAAAAAAAAAAGAATTAACAAAAATACTATAAAATCACCATGACTGTCTTAATAGAAAATCCCCTATGCTGTCAGTAACAACCAGCAATGACATTCAAAAAGTCATTAGTGCAAAGCGAAAACATGTGACACCAAAAAATGTTCTAGAGCCAGTAATTAAAAGAGTTAGTAACTCAAGTAAGACCAGTAGAAAAAGTTAGTGTAGAGCCCTGAGACTCACCTTCAGAATTAAAGGGGAAACCACAGCAGTGTCTTGTCCCTCCGTTCTGTCAGAACTTTCCACCCGTTACTTGTTGCGTTTTATAAAGGCGTCATTAGTAGAATGTCCACCATCAACCTGTAACATAAATACATTTAATAATTGTGAATACAAACCCTACATCAATAAACTCATGAACAACACTGTTTGTACTCATTAAAACACACATGACCAAATTCATGTGCAAAATCCCATGTTTAATCATCAAAAGAATTCAATTCAATGCATTGATTTTGAACAGTCTAAATTCAAGACTTCTCAGCCAAATTGATATCTGGACCCCACAAGGGTAGACCAGTTTACGTGTGTATGAACATGTGCTTATACACCAACATATGACCAAGTGGTGGAAGAAATCTGTCGCTACCAAGAGACTCCAATTAAAAGGAATGTTTTTTGTTACATTGACAAAATGAAAAGAGATTGAGGATTTCTAGAATTGATACCTGGACCCCACAAGGGTAGACCAGTTTACGTGTGTATGAACATGTGCTTATACACCAACATATGACCAAGAGGTGGAAGAAATCTGTCATTACCAAAAGAGACTCCAATTAAAAGGAATGTTTTTTGTTACATTGACAAAATTAATAGAGATTGAGGATTTCTAGAATTGATACCTGGACCCCACAAGGGTAGACCAGTTTACGTGTGTATGAACATGTGCTTATACACCAACATATGATACCTGGACCCCACAAGGGTAGACCAGTTTACGTGTGTATGAACATGTGCTTATACACCAACATATGACCAAGAGGTGGAAGAAATCTGTCATTACCAAAAGAGACTCCAATTAAAAGGAATGTTTTTTGTTACATTGACAAAATGAAAAGAGATTGAGGATTTCTAGAATTGATACCTGGACCCCACAAGGGTAGACCAGTTTACGTGTGTATGAACATGTGCTTATACACCAACATATGACCAAGTGGTGGAAGAAATCTGTTTTGGGCAATACTAAAAGAGACAATTCAAATACTTTTTCTCAAATTATGAGAACAAAATGAATAGGAACGTAACATTTTTAAGAGGCTCACCTTCAGAATTAAAGGGGAAACCTCAGCAGTGTCTTGTCCCTCCGTTCTGTCAGAACTTTCCACCCGTTACTTGTTGCGTTTTATAAAGGCGTCATTAGTAGAATGTCCACCATCAACCTGTAACATAAATACATTTAATAATTGTGAATACAAACCCTACATCAATAAACTCATGAACAACACTGTTTGTACTCATTAAAACACACATGACCAAATTCATGTGCAAAATCCCATGTTTAATCATCAAAAGAATTCAATTCAATGCATTGATTTTGAACAGTCTAAATTCAAGACTTCTCAGCCAAATTGATATCTGGACCCCACAAGGGTAGACCAGTTTACGTGTGTATGAACATGTGCTTATACACCAACATATGACCAAGTGGTGGAAGAAATCTGTCGCTACCAAAAGAGACTCCAATTAAAAGGAATGTTTTTTGTTACATTGACAAAATGAAAAGAGATTGAGGATTTCTAGAATTGATACCTGGACCCCACAAGGGTACACCAGTTTACGTGTGTATGAACATGTGCTTATACACCAACATATGACCAAGTGGTGGAAGAAATCTGTCGCTACCAAAAGAGACTCCAATTAAAAGGAATGTTTTTTGTTACATTGACAAAATGAAAAGAGATTGAGGATTTCTAGAATTGATACCTGGACCCCACAAGGGTAGACCAGTTTACGTGTGTATGAACATGTGCTTATACACCAACATATGACCAAGTGGTGGAAGAAATCTGTTTTGGGCAATACTAAAAGAGACAATTCAAATACTTTTTCTCAAATTATGAGAACAAAATGAATAGGAACGTAACATTTTTAAGAGGCTCACCTTCAGAATTAAAGGGGAAACCACAGCAGTGTCTTGTCCCTCCGTTCTGTCAGAACTTTCCACCCGTTACTTGTTGCGTTTTATAAAGGCGTCATTAGTAGAATGTCCACCATCAACCTGTAACATAAATACATTTAATAATTGTGAATACAAACCCTACAGCAATAAACTCATGAACAACACTGTTTGTACTCATTAAAACACACGACCGAATTCATGTGCAAAATCCCATGTTTAATCATCAAAAGAATTCAATTCAATGCATTGATTTTGAACAGTCTAAATTCAAGACTTCTCAGCCAAATTGATACCTGGACCCCACAAGGGTAGACCAGTTTACGTGTGTATGAACATGTGCTTATACACCAACATATGACCAAGTGGTGGAAGAAATCTGTCGCTACCAAAAGAGACTCCAATTAAAAGGAATGTTTTTTGTTACATTGACAAAATGAAAAGAGATTGAGGATTTCTAGAATTGATACCTGGACCCCACAAGGGTAGACCAGTTTACGTGTGTATGAACATGTGCTTATACACCAACATATGACCAAGAGGTGGAAGAAATCTGTCATTACCAAAAGAGACTCCAATTAAAAGGAATGTTTTTTGTTACATTGACAAAATGAATAGAGATTGAGGATTTCTAGAATTGATACCTGGACCCCACAAGGGTAGACCAGTTTACGTGTGTATGAACATGTGCTTATACACCAACATATGATACCTGGACCCCACAAGGGTAGACCAGTTTACGTGTGTATGAACATGTGCTTATACACCAACATATGACCAAGTGGTGGAAGAAATCTGTCGCTACCAAAAGAGACTCCAATTAAAAGGAATGTTTTTTGTTACATTGACAAAATGAAAAGAGATTGAGGATTTCTAGAATTGATACCTGGACCCCACAAGGGTAGACCAGTTTACGTGTGTATGAACATGTGCTTATACACCAACATATGATACCTGGACCCCACAAGGGTAGACCAGTTTACGTGTGTATGAACATGTGCTTATACACCAACATATGACCAAGTGGTGGAAGAAATCTGTTTTGGGCAATACTAAAAGAGACAATTCAAATACTTTTTCTCAAATTATGAGAACAAAATGAATAGGAACGTAACATTTTTAAGAGGCTCACCTTCAGAATTAAAGGGGAAACCACAGCAGTGTCTTGTCCCTCCGTTCTGTCAGAACTTTCCACCCGTTACTTGTTGCGTTTTATAAAGGCGTCATTAGTAGAATGTCCACCATCAACCTGTAACATAAATACATTTAATAATTGTGAATACAAACCCTACAGCAATAAACTCATGAACAACAACGTTTGTACTCATTAAAACACACATGACCAAATTCATGTGCAAAATCCCATGTTTAATCATCAAAAGAATTCAATTCAATGCATTGATTTTGAACAGTCTAAATTCAAGACTTCTCAGCCAAATTGATACCTGGACCCCACAAGGGTAGACCAGTTTACGTGTGTATGAACATGTGCTTATACACCAACATATGATACCTGGACCCCACAAGGGTACACCAGTTTACGTGTGTATGAACATGTGCTTATACACCAACATATGACCAAGAGGTGGAAGAAATCTGTCATTACCAAAAGAGACTCCAATTAAAAGGAATGTTTTTTGTTACATTGACAAAATGAAAAGAGATTGAGGATTTCTAGAATTGATACCTGGACCCCACAAGGGTAGACCAGTTTACGTGTGTATGAACATGTGCTTATACACCAACATATGATATCTGGACCCCACAAGGGTAGACCAGTTTACGTGTGTATGAACATGTGCTTATACACCAACATATGACCAAGTGGTGGAAGAAATCTGTCGCTACCAAAAGAGACTCCAATTAAAAGGAATGTTTTTTGTTACATTGACAAAATGAATAGAGATTGAGGATTTCTAGAATTGATATCTGGACCCCACAAGGGTAGACCAGTTTACGTGTGTATGAACATGTGCTTATACACCAACATATGATACCTGGACCCCACAAGGGTAGACCAGTTTACGTGTGTATGAACATGTGCTTATACACCAACATATGACCAAGTGGTGGAAGAAATCTGTCGCTACCAAAAGAGACTCCAATTAAAAGGAATGTTTTTTGTTACATTGACAAAATGAATAGAGATTGAGGATTTCTAGAATTGATACCTGGACCCCACAAGTGTACACCAGGGTAGACCAGAAAACAAAATGAATAGGAACGTAACATTTTAAAGAGGCTCACCTTCAGAATTAAAGGGGAAACCACATTGGTGTCTTGTACCTCCGTTTTGTCAGAACTTCCCACCTGTTTCTTTTTGCGTTTTTTATCAACCTAAAACATAGATTACAGTCAATTCTTTAATCATTGCTCAAGCAACCAATTGTTATCCAACTCTGCTAGGAAAGTTAGTGCCTGTTTTTATATTACAATGGAAAAAATGACAAAATTGTAAGGAACATTTTTTTTAACCCACACGTAATATAGTATACCTTACCCTCCAAGGCCAATCACTTCCTCCATAATCATGTGAGTTCATCTCCCCTCTCTATGTTTTTTAAAGCAAACAGGACTAGATGTGGCTTTCCATCTGCAACAATTTTTTTCATCCGGCAGTTAGGCTTAACATGGTCATCATTGACCAGCCTCCCCAATGATCAATTTTCCACAGAAGCATCCATGCTAAAAGAAGCCAAAAACAAATGATAAATAAAAATAATTTTCAGGACCTAAAATAATATAAAGGCCTTTCTATAGCTCAACATAAGCTTGAGATCAAGGTCACATGACTTTGTGTGGTTGAATCAAATCCTGGATTTCTTGTGGGATTGATATCAGTGCTTATTTTGTAAATTCAAAGGCCCCGGAACACACAGACCAGTGAAAGGGAGAAGGATCTGTTAAGTTCAAAGGCAACCGACTGAAGGGAAATGGGTTTGTGTAATTTGTCAAGTTTTTTTGCCAGGTGGCTTTTTTAATTGTATGTCATTACGTTGCCTTGCCACCAGCCAATTGCGGAATTGTGATCGTAGTTTCTAGTATCAATGCATGTGCTAAGTGCATTCTTATTGCGTTGTTGTTATTATATATATATATATATATATATATATATATATATATATATATATATATATATAAGGGATGTCAACGATTAATCGATGATTGATTAATTGGCAAAAGACATTTAATCGATAAGACTTATCGATCATCAATTAAAGGGTTAGTTTACCCAAAAATGAAAATGATCTCATTATTTACTCACCCTAATGTCGTTAGACACCCGTAAGACCTTCGTTCATCTTCGGAACACAAAAGAAGATTTTATTTGAAAGCTGATGGCTGAGAAAGGCTTCAGATAGGCTTTCATTGACATTCAGTACATTTTTTACTCACTCGACCCATAGAGGCACTAAAAACATTGTTACAAAGTTCATCTCACTGCAGTGGCTGTACAGTTATGTTACAGCGACAAAAATAGTTTTTGTGTGCAATTTTTTTTGAAATATCTACTTTATCCAATAAGTTATTGTCTTCCGCGTATGCCTCGGACGTGAACTCACGAAGGACCACGATGCATGCGCGAGAATATGACGCAGTCCGCCATTCGGACACGTGACCCAGAAGCGAGGACGTTTGTTTACAAGCAGAGAAAGGGAAGACGCGCCGTATCTAAGCTGTTGAATTATACACTGATTGTGCTTTACATCATTCGTAAATATGTCAGATGATTTCTACAAAGAGGAGGATTTGCATTTTTTTGTTCATCCGTAATTATTTGAACCGGAGTATACAAATAATGAACTAGAAGAGATGGAAGCGGCTGCAACACAAACACAGCCACAAGCTAACATTACTGTAAAACAGAGAGGTCTTCACGGGTCCAAAAATTCATACCCGAACCCGAAGAGACCAGCAACGTTCTACACAGAACCAACCCAGACCCGTCTATTATTTCAAAAACTGGCCCCGGACCCGTGCAGATCCGAGAAATGCCAAAAAATATAGTACCCAGAACCGACATGGACCCTTCTATTATTTGATCGCTGGAATCGAACCCGGCGGAAAGACACAGACCCAACTGTCTCATATTACACAATAAACTGATGTTTACAAGTTAATAAACAAGCTGCGAAAAATAACTTCTCAGCCGACCTAACGATATAGCTGTAATTGTCTCCCTTCCTTGTGCCTGATTGTGATGCATTACAATATTCTTCTGTAATTGTTCCAAGCATGCTTAATTCACTCATCATTTCAGCTGTAAAAGTCCACTTTATTTCACAGTGACGGATTTATGAGTTAACTTGCATATAACTAATCATTCATAGTCTAATGTTTATATAGTAACTCAGTAATATAGTAAGTACTTTACATATTCATCCAAAGCATTATAACATTTAAAAAAAATGAAATCATATACTACACTGCTATATCGTTGCTTTATCCCTTGACGATCTCCCCATTACGATTCCACTCATACCTCTTTGTTTTGTAAAAACAGGCTGGGCACAGCTGTTGTCTGGTGAAAAATGTGCACCGCACAATTTCAACTGCTTGACGTATCAAAGCGGTAACTCAACCGCTGGACAGCCAGCAGCTTCATGCGTTCAGTATCATTCCATGGGAAATAGTGAAATGTGAGCCTTTCATTTCGTGGATTTGATAAAGCACTTTTACGTTTACTGGTCGAGTCTCACGGTTTGGGCATCCAGAAAATGCACACTTTAGCCGCCCCATTTTGACCGCTAAGCCAAGAACTAAAGCTTGTAAACAAATGTCCGCTTCTGGGTCAGGTGTCCGTACGGCGGACTGCGTCATATTCTCGCGCATGCGTCGTGGTCCTTCGTGAGTTCACGTCCGAGACATACGCGGAAGACAATAACTTAGTGGATAAAGTAGTTATTTCGATTTTTTTTTTCCGCACAAAAACTATTTTTGTCGCTGTAACATAACTGTACAGCCACTGCAGTGAGATGAACTTTGTAACAATGTTTTTAGTGCCTCTATGGGTCGAGTGAGTAAAAAATGTACTGAATGTCAATGAAAGCCTATCTGAAGCCTTTCTCAGCCATCAGCTTTCAACTAAAACCTTCTTTTGTGTTCCGAAGATGAACGAAGGTCTTACGGGTGTCTAACGACATGAGGGTGAGTAAATTATGAGATTATTTTCATTTTTGGGTAAACTAACCCTTTAAGCAGGGTTCAACCGCGAAACGGGAGGAAAAATGATGCGAGCGTGCCCGAGTTCTGTTTGGGACCATTTTACAGCTGGAGTTACACCTCCATCATGACTGCAAGTTTGCATGTGCATTCGCAGCCTTTTGTTTTGTGCAAATGTAAGTAGTAATATTGTTTCTTTTGTGCAGGCCTATCTTTAGCTGATTTATCTCATAAGGATGCATTTGGTTATTAATTAACATTAGAGGTGAGCGGCAGTAAAAGCGTTGCGTGATCAGCTTCAGCTCCAACAGCAATGCACAGCTAATAATGACTATGATTGGGACTGTCATATTACACAACATTAATGAGAACACTATTGTAATAAAACATTGTGATTGTTAAGTATTTGGGTTTATTTGCCGTGTGTTTCATTGCGTTGATCCAGGAAGAGCACATGCACAACATGAGTCACGCATTCTGACTCATGTAACTTAGTTCAAGTGCACTTGTGCATTCGCATCAGATTGTGCTGAACTAATTTGTAATATTACATTTATTTTGTAACGTTATATGTGATCAATCATAAAGGATGCGTTTCTTTTCGCGAAATAAAATGCACTAGCAAATGGCCTCAGTGTAACGTATGGCTACCGCTTTTCATTCAGTGCTTCTGCTTTAGCGCATACAGAGCAATGCATAATAACGATGATTGGGACTGTTCTATTATTTAACAGAAATGAGAACACTGTTTTAATAAAGGGTTGTAAAGTCATTGGGTTTAGGTGCCGTGTTCAGAGCGCGTGAACACAACGCGTCTCCCATTCAGAATATGAATATCAGCAACTCAATTCAAGTTCACTTGTGCATTCGCATCATTTTGTGCAGATATAATTTGTAATATTTTGTTAACTTTATATAAATCTGATTAATCTCATATAGGAAGCTTTTTGTTGAGTTAAATAACGTGCTAGCAAAGTTTCAGTGTAACTTACCGGTGTTGATTCAGCACATCGGCTTCAGCTCACGTTCAAACAGCAACGCGCGACTAATAATAACTATGATTGGGACTGTCACATTACATAACATTAATGAAAACAATATTTTAATAAATCGTTTGAATTAATTGGGTTGAGGTGACGCTTCAGCACATTGCTCTTGCAAGTGCGTCCACAAATTCTGAATAACAGATCTGAGGCGGCGTTCGTGTTGTATTACAGGTTATATTTGGTTATTAAATAAGTCATTTCATTAAATTATAAAATCACATCGACTAATTTTACAATCCCATAGCACTTTGTTTAGATAAAAAAAAATCCTTCTCATTCATTTGGTGAAGAACATGGCGTTTTGAGCAGCATTTGCACATCCTGTCATGCTGTCAGTTATAAGCCACTGCTGTAGACGCATATTTCAGTATTAATGTTAACGATTAATCGAGTAATTGATCGTAAATTTAAATGACGATCGATCATGGGAATTTGTGTAAATTGACATCCCTTATATATTCATAGTTATATAGTGGATTGTTATTGAAGGTTGCATGTATGCTATTAAAAAAGTAACCTGTTTGAATGCTGACTAAATTCTTACCACCATTGTTTGCCCTGCCAGTAGAAGTCAAACATAAAAACTGCCTGTGATGGATGATACTTCTTCCTCCTAGCTTGAGATTCAGTAGAGTCAATGATTTCTCCTCTGTATTCGACAACAAAATCCCCTCTTTGAAATGGGGACACGGCAAACACACCACGACCTAGCAACATAAAATACATAAAGATATCACATTTGATGTGGCAAGAATGCAAGAGCACTGTGTAATCACTGTTATTGACAGTAAAGACAATCTAAATTCATTGAACAAAAATATACATAAATAATCCAGAATTGTGGTAAATTGAACATATTTTGTAAAACATTCCATGTTAAACTTGCCTTTTATTGGATTTATGTGTTGTGCCTCCAAAAAACATGCATTGTCTGTGGCACTGCGCACATGTTGCAGTGCTACACCTTCCGGCTTTAGTCGCAACCTCCTCATCGTGACATCCCCCTGTGCCGAATATAATTTAATTGCACTAATTAGGCTATAATGAATTGTTAACACAATTACATGTGATACACCAAAAAACTTTTATTATATCAGGAACACATGTCCAACATAACTCTGTCAGACCAAATTAGATATTCCAGGAACTTTACGCAACTCCACTGTGTAAGTTTAAGATTGATTCTCACTACGAGTTATCATTTTACAAGAATAAAATTTTTTTTTTTTAGCAAAGTTAAGTTACTCAAAAGAATGCAAAAAGATAGTATACTCAATATGGCTACTTGAACTTTACTTACCTTGTGCATATGCATTGTCAGGGCAATTACTTCAAACCTGTTGACAAAGAACTCGTTAAATATGAGTTTTGCGCAAATAAAGCATTTAATCTGATAGGACTCATAGAATGATCATCCTCAAATCACCCAAATGTTTTTCTAAAAACATCTTTTTTTCTCTGTACCACTGTTTAAAAGACCTCTGCAATAATCAGAATAATAAGGGATTGACATTAATGCTTGTCCACTTGTCTGGAACAAGCTTTAAAAAAATAAATAAACAATTAGAATGGCGTTTGATCTAGAAAGTGACTCATTGCACCAATTTTAAAATACTCTAAGGGGCTAATCACTTATACAAATCAGGTATTTTTACTAATTAAATTGAAATAATTGTTCTGAATTTTTGTAAATGCTATTTAATTTTGATGGGTAGATTTGAATGTGTAAATACATCTGATTTTCTGAGGTTTGAATTTTAGAACATTAAATTTGATGATCTGAATTTCTTCATCTGAAATCTTGAATCTGTATTTTCAAAAACTGAATATTTGCAGTCTATTAATTCAGAACAAAATATCTGCTGTTTGAAAATACATGTCTATACAATTTCGACATAAAAACATTTCAGATGTGTTCAATTTCAAATGTTCTATATTCAACATTTAAAAAAAATTCAAATTCAGGATTATGTAAAATGCAATATAATACCGGTATTCAATTTTGTTAGATTACACTTGCCAATAATTCAGATTTATACAATTCAAATTCAGATCATTTTGTCATATTTCTAGCTTTTTTTTAATTTTTACTTATGCAAAAAGGGTATAAATCACATGTGATTAGCCATACATAACATACAAAAGCATTGAGGTAAACAGAAAAATAAAATAAATCATATTTCTAGCTCCATACACACTAGTCACCGAATCTGACGTAAACAAAAAAGCGGGATGCGCCGAAATGCTGTTTGCATCCCTGTATTTTAGCTAACAGTTAGTGGCTAACGTTACCATATCTATGGTGGCTAACTTACTAAGATAATAACAGTTGCTGAACTAGCAAGGCCATTATGTCAGGCTGACTGCTAGATAATGTGTCGTTGACTAGCAGCTAGTTCTATATACTTTCTATAACAAAATACGGAAGTTACTACAAATGTTTTTTAAGTAATCTAGGTTATTGCTCTCTAATTAATTTATAGCATAGGTGTAAAGACATGTCATTCGGTAAATTACCTTATATTCAAAAATCCCGCGAAGACATTTTTCCCTCGTGGAACGTTCCAAACTCTCCTATCCTGTGAGCGTCATCCATCGTTGTCATCACGACACTTCACGTCACTTCAAACGATGTACCGTAAGCCGTTGTCTTGGTACTGACCCACGTGACAAACAAGCACGCCTTTCATTTGCTCATAGTGTGTGTAAGTGTGTGAGGGTGCAATACCATTAAGCTAGTTTAGGGGGCAGTACTGAGCAAAATCTTAGCACACTTAAACACACATAAAAAAATTTCATCACTTGTGGGCCAAACTCAGTTTCTGCACTAGACACATCAGCAAAGCATTTTTTATTCATTTCAATGATAATACTTGTGGGGTCCAGCAAGATGGCCCCACATGTTTTTTGGGACCCCACAAAGTGAGTGT
Organism: Pseudorasbora parva; assembly: GCF_024679245.1. Taxonomy (NCBI): domain Eukaryota; kingdom Metazoa; phylum Chordata; class Actinopteri; order Cypriniformes; family Gobionidae; genus Pseudorasbora; species Pseudorasbora parva. The sequence goes on from NC_090183.1 coordinate 8,041,520, forward strand.
GCTGTCAGGTCGCGGTCCCCACAAGGTGATAAAAACAAACACATTCACACACACACACACACACACACACACACACACACACACACACACACACACACACACACACACACACACACACACACACACACACACACACACACACACACACACACACACACACACACCAATCAGGCATGTTTCATTATGGCATGTATCATTAAGAATCATAATGGCATGAATATCCTAATATTGTGTTGGTCCACCTTTGGCTGCAAAAACAAAAACAAAACGCTTTGACCGATCAAGATATGGATTCACTTGACCCCTGAGGTGTGCTGTGGTATCTGGCACCAAAATGTTAGCAGCAGATCCTTTAAGTCCTGTAAGTTGCGGGGTGGGGCCTCAATGGATCAGATTTGTTTGTTCAGCACATCCCACAGATACTCGATTGGATTGAGATCTGGGGAATTCAACACCTCATTTTGAGGTTGAAGTGAGAGTTCGATGTGAGGCAAAGTCAACACCTCAAACTCATTGTTGTGCTCCTCAAATAATTCCTGAACCATTTTTGCTTTGTGGTAGGGCACATTATCCTGCTGAAAGAGCCACAGCCACCAGGGAATGCTGTTTCCATGAAAGAGTTTACATGGTCTGCAACAATGCTTAGGTAGGTGGTACGTGTCAAAGTAACATCCACATGGATGGCAGGACCCAAGGTTTCCAAGCAGAACATTGCCCAAAGCATCACACTGCCTTCATCAGCTTGGCTTCTTCCCATAGTGCAACCTGCTGCCATGTGTCCCCCAGGTAAGTGAAGTACACACACCCGGCAATCCACGTGATGTAAAAGAAAACATGATTCATCAGACCAGGCCACCTTCTTCCATTGCTCAGTGGTTTAGTTTTGATGCTCACTGTTGGCACTTTCGGAGTCAGCATGGGCACCCTGAATGCAGCCCCATACGCAACAAACTGCAATGCACTGTGTATTCTGACACCTTTCTATCAGAACCAGCATTAACTTCTTGACTTCATTAACATCTGTTTGATCAGATCACATGGGCCAGCCTTCAATACCCACATTACCCTGTCGCTGGTTTACCACTGTTCCTTCCTTGGGCCACGTTTGATAGCTAATGACCACTGCAGACCAGAAAGACCCCATAAGAGTTGCAGTTTTGGAGATGCTTTGACCCAGTCATCAAAAAAAAAAAAAAAAAAAAATCACAATTTGGCCCTTGTCAAACTCGCTCAAATCCTTATGTTTGCCTATGTTTCCTGCTTCTAGCACACAAACTTTGAGGACAAAATGTTCACTTGCTGCCTAATAAATCTCATCCAATAACAGGTTCCCTGATGAAGAGATAATCAGTGTTATTCACTTCACCTGTCAGTGGACATATTGTTATGCCTAATTGGTGTATGTATATATTATTTGAGCTTGGTCTGAGATAATATAGACAATAACATTTATATATAAAAAGCACTGAAACCAAGGCAAGTTTCTAATGTGAAAAAGTGAAATGTTCCCATATAATTCTTATACTTCAAACATACGTTTGTGTGTGTGTGTGTGTGTGTGTGGGGGGGGGGGGGTAAGTTTTAATCAAAATTGACACATGGAACATGAAAATGCCTGTAGCTGAAGAAAGTGCCATGCATTTCATTCATCACAGCTGTTATTAGACAGCAACCCTCAAATCATTTAATAAAACATTAAAAAATTAAAAACTGTTTTGCTCTAACTTGGCTTTTTACAAAAGCCTCATATAGGAATATTTGCTCTGCCATTATGATAGTATTGCTTTATTGCCATGCTCACAATGTGAGCTGTATCATATCTGTACAACACACAGACAACTATCAAATAGCCATGCTGGCAGAAGTGTCTTTTCATGTCATTGCATCAATGGTAGAAAATAAATGTACAGACATGTAGGAAGAGATAGTGGCACAGACACCAGGCAATAATGAGTGAATTAGGCATTATGTTTAATACAATTGATTTTCTATTGTAAGTGATTATGTGGATTGGGATTATCGATAACAAAATCTTTGGTGAACAAAAACTTATCAGATACTGTCTGTCACCTCTGATCGAACCATAACAGTGACATCACCTATGACATCTCCATCCCTTTCTTCTGTTCATCATACATTTGTACAGTGCATTTGTACACATTTGTTGACAGTTGTGCACAATGTCTGATCAGTTGTTCAGTTCAATGTTCTGTGACCAGTGTGTGAAAGTTTGATGACTGCTGAAAATAAGTTGAAAAGAAAAGCTGAAAATTAGATATAATATAAATATAACATTATCTAGTGTATATACAAAAACTGTGAGGACTTTGCCTATGACCTACTGTACCTACCTACCTGCCTACCAACCAACCAAAGTATATAAATAGGTTTTAGTTTTAGAAAGAAAAAAAAATGAATTCTGTATACTACTTTTTGTCAGGACCGTAATAACGGTGTTCGGGGTCCCGGTGTAGATTGTTGTTGTGGGTCCCCCTCGGTTGAAATCATCTTCACAAATGTAATCGCTTGAAATATTGTTAGGAATATTTTACTAGTCTCTTAACTAGACAAATCCCTAACACCAATACGCAAATCTACGGCTATGTTGGAAACCTTCAGATGTTGATTTTTTAGTTTCTAATCTATTCATGGACAAATTTCCTGGGCAGAACAAAACACAGAGACAGCTGGATCGCTCTCTCTGGCCAACCCCAGATGTTCCTTCTCTCACGGAAATATCAGAGGATAATAATTATTGTGTGAGCCACATTCACATATGTGCACACATACGCACACGCACAGGCTGTAAACATTTAAAACAACATCGCTCCCCTGATACCCCCTCATAAATCGAATTTGCATGACAGAAGCGACGTGATTGATGCCCGGCTTTCCCCAAAGTGTTTGATTAGGAGACAGAAGGTAGAGAGCTGCCGAGAAAGAGATAAATGTTACAGCTGTGGATTAACATCCCAAGGTCACAGAGACTGGGCATTTCAATTAAGGACTTTTAAGGGACGAATTGAGGACGAAATTCCGGCCTACAGGAGCCAAATGACTGTTTAATGAGACTGTCATTCTTGACTGAGCTTTGGAAAAGGAGGAGGGGGGACAGAAGCCATCTTTAGAACATGATGGAAGAGGAGTTGTATTTACATATATATGCTCTGACCCCATTAACTACGCTGGGATTTTGGGGAATGGGGGAATATGTGAGAAAGGACAGAAGCGAGTGCTCTGTGGAAACACGGCCTTCTTTTCAGTCTCAATTTGTTCATGCTGATGAAGCAAAAAAATGTGATAGAAAATGTTAAGATGAAGGATAGATGGGAAATGGAATTCAGTCTCTTTAAACGTATTCGGCTTCAACGCGGCTTATTTTTTTCACCAGCACACGGCCTGGCTGTCATGGCTTGGCATGTGTCAAACATACAGACTGACAGATTACACTGTGCTTTACTTAACCTGCTTACGGGAGAAACTCTCACACGCACGCACGCACACACGCACACACATACAAATGCCAAACTGCAGAAAGTATTGAAGGGTGGGAATTTAATTGCAGACAGAATGCTATCTCCAGAGAACACTTGTTGATTTTAATCACAACAGTGGTCAGATTTGATTACCGTCTGGACTGCGTAAAGTTTTTGAGAATCTTGCGTCCTCGCTGTGCCCTTGTGCCATATGCTGATTGATTACACCAATCTGTCAAGCTCGGTGCCAATGCCAAATGTGTAAAAGTACCAACAGATATATTTCAATAAGAGAAGTAATTAAAATAAAATTATTTATTTAAAAATGAAGTTAAAAGTTCATAAAATAAAAAAAAAGTATGTCCCAATCATTGGTGTTATTATTAATGTACTTTATTGTAGTCTTGTCTAAAATATTGATATTTTGAAATGTACCGATACTGAAACCTCTGAAACGGTTCCAATACTCATTTTCTGCAGTATACATACACAGATCCAGCTGTGCATTCTTGCACTTTTTTTTTTCTCTCCGGAAAATTGACACACACCTGCCTCTTCTCTCTCGCTCGTCTCTGTAACAACAACGAGCTTATGAGTTTAATGTCTCGGGGAATAATTAACTCAAAAGGGATTTAATATTCAATATTCATGAATTTATGAATATGATTTGCCAGTTGTTCATTACGTATTAAAATTTTCCGATAGGGAAAATTGTTTAATTAAATACAAGTAACCCTTTACGGCATTGCTTGAAATTATCCTACTAAGTTTGTCCTGCAAATTAGTTATAGACTTTTCAAATCAATTCTCAATAAAGGGATTACTGCTTTACGAACGCATAAGAAACATTAACTTTACTGATCAGGATAAGTTCAATATTTCAAATGGTCATACAGTTTACTTTACTAACATAGTAGCATAAGCAGTTAGGTAACGTTTAGATCGCAAGTTTCATTGACTTTGTGTATGTGGCAGAATAACAGATTCAACTCATTAAATGTCTTTTGAAGGTTTAATAAACACAGACTAAAAATAACATTACAATTCACACAGAAAGTACATACTAAATATGCATCAAGAGAGTAGAAGTATAGATATTAACGAAAGAATACATAAAAGAGAATAATGAATAGACTGAAGTTAGAGAGAGATAAAAGAGAGAGAGAGAGACAAAGAGAGAGGGAGAGAGAGAGACAAAGAGAGTGGGGGAGGGTAAGAAACAGCTTTCCTTCAGTTCAACCAAATACGACCTTCACGGAGTTAATTTATCCCAACGGGAGAATAACACATCCTCTTTACAGCAGTAGGAATAAGAATACTTGCATTCTTTTTGGTTTCGTTTTGGCTTCTCGCTTGTGTGCGTATGTGTCTCTGCGTGTCTCTGCGTGTCTCTGCGTGTCCGGCGGTCCTTTCCGAGGTTGGGAGGGAAGCGGCTGTTTGCTTTAGCGATGCTTCGTGTTCTTGAAGATCGGATTGTAGAAGAGAAGATTTTTGGAAGAGATGAGGCCTGCTTGGAGGGCCTGCATTGGTGGCATGGCTTGAGTGCCAGCCCCCCCCGTGGGTGTTGGCTCCCACAGGAGAGAGAGGAGAAGTGAACAGAGCGGAGTAAGAGAACAAGAAGAGAAAAAAGGCTGTCTTCACTGGTCTTTTAAGGTCTGGAAATAGTCCCACCCTCCAGGGTTAGACTTAACCAATGAGAGTGTTGGGATTTCCCGGCGGGAAATTCCTCAGCAGACTTTATTGCCCTTTGTTTGAAAGTTCGACTCAGTGGGTCTCTGAGTCTTCATACTATAATTAATGCAACAAACACACACTGCATTTTCTGAATAAGTGATATACATGGAAGTGTAAGTCGTGAAGTGAGCATTAATTTGATAGGAGACATGACATATATGAGGTTATCTGAACTAGTAATTTGTTAAGACAAAGAAAAAAGGTGCAAAATACCATACAGAATAAACATTTTACAAGACAGTTATGTGTTTACATATAATGTCCTGGGGTGCATGTTCATTTATAGATGGTTTGTCTATAATTTGAGGCAAAAGCTCTGTGTCTTTGTGTCTGAAACTTCATGTGGCCAAATTCCTTTCGGGGCCATAAAAACACCTTATCAGATGGTTTCCAGGGTGACTGAAGAATCTCCCTCTGCTGTGTTGGGGGAAGGTCTGCTAGTGAGCACACTTTCAAAACATATTTGTTAAATGTAACTGGCGATTGTGTGTTTGATTCGCCTGAGTCGCTACATCTCATTCTCTCCAGTTGACTAGTGCTTGTATTGTGCATAATCTTAGTGATTCCTGCAGGTTTCATGCTCACACCAAAAGTGCATTCACCATTGACCTATGCAAGTTGCGCTCTCATAAAGCCGCCTCAAACTGATCGCGAATATCAAACGTACTTCTTTTTTTGTGGTGTATTGTGCTTAAAATGGGGGTCTCCAAACTCGGTCCTGGAGGGCCACCGTCCTGCGTTTAGCTCCAACCCCAAATAAACACAACTGAACCAATATTGTGACAACACTACCATACTGCTAAAGTGCTATTGATGTTGTTAGAGCATGGCAATACAGTTTTTCAAAGAGTACTTGCCAGTCTGAGTCAAAAGAAGCCACCCACTTCTCTCTGATTTTCTGATCCACAGATATCCATTTCACCTTTTTTCATTGGAAGAATATGGGATGGTTGCCAGAGTGCTGCAAATGTTTGACATGACTATGAAGTTGAAATGTCACCATTTATTGGCTGCTTGCTAAGCCAAGTGAAATAATCTGATCCCTCTCTACAACATTCTGATGTGAGGATGTTGTCACAAAGTTCTGTCCAATGTTAAGACAAATGTTGGGAGATGCTGGAATTTGTATGGAAGACGAAGAAGCTTGCAAGCGCCACAAGTTACAGAAAAAAATAACAGCTGCAATTGCATGCAGGTATTTAACAAAAAAAGGGTCATAAATTAAGAAATCAACTTTTCAACTTTTCATTCAGCCTTTGATATATAAAAGTTAATTTTGGTATAAGAATATCCTGTAACTTTCAAAAACGCTCAATCTCAGAATGTGCCAAGCTGTGACGTCAGAGTATGGTGAAACACTGCCTCAACAGAAGAAGAACAACGCCTGATTCTGTAGCCTCACCAACCGACCTTTGCGAGAAATGTATCATAAATAACATGGGCCTTCGTAGAGCTAAACAGATTGCGCTACCGAACAATAAACAGACCGGTGAATCTTAACCCCATGCCTTTCAAAGATCGTAGGTGGCCTCAGATTACTATTGTTCAACATTCACTGCTCGTCAAAACATCACACACTTACTTTATCTGGACAAACTCAGTATCATCAGACAGATTAAAGACTCCAGCTTCGATATTTAAACACTGTTTATGATAAAACTGGGTTGCATTGACATTCATTTCTTAATTTATGTCAGGAGTGCATTATAATCGATCCGTTATGAATGATATTTTGAATGGAATATCAAACGCACGATAATTCTCTCTCACCTGCAGCAGCTCATTTGTGTTCACACAGATGGCAAAGAAAAGCTTTCAGTTTAACTCTTAGTTCAAAAGTGCTCATATTTGGAGAAATATTGACATATTATCATGTTTGCAAAATATTTTGTCATACAGAATAACATTTCTATTCATTTCTAGGGTGGGGGGTGAAACACTCAGTTTCAGTCAATCTCATGTCAATCTTGAGTACCTATAGAGTAGTATTGCATCCTTCATATCTCCAAAAAGTTTTTAGTTTTATTATATTTATAAAAGAAAGATAGGCTGTACTGAGTCTTTCCGGAATTTTTTATTTTTTTCCATTTTGGCGTGCATATGATACGCTGTTTTTCGCCTGCATATGATATGCACTTTATGGCGTATATATGACACACTCTTGGGTAGGTTTAGGGTGGTGGGGCGTATATATGACACACTCTTGGGTAGGTTTAGGGTGGTGGGGTGGGGGGTTCGTATGTATAATACGCCATAAAATACGTGTCATATGCACGCGAAAAACAGCGTGCCATAGACACGCCAAAATGAGTTTTGCCGTATAAATTCCACGACATTGCACACTCGTACTATTAATACGCATTTTTGTGAGAATAGCCTGGATCCAGAATCAGATCCGGAGGCTGAAATAAATTGTACAGGAGCAGCAGCAACAGCAGGACGTCCGTCTCTGTGGTATGTACTGTATTTAGTGTCTTGTCAACATGTGTGTGTGTTTATTCGTGGTTTATGAGGACATAATTGAATTTATGGACTATTGTGTGCGACTAAACCTTAGCAGTAGCAAGCGGAACGGTTTTGCACGTCAGACTAGTTTATACATAACAAGCATGCTTTGTGTAAATGTCCCCTAGGTTTATGTTTGGGGTGGTTTTAAAAAAAAAAATCTAACAAAAATCCAGACATGGTCTTAGAAAATGTTTCATAAATTCATAGTTTTGGACATAGCCTCAGATTTTAAATAAAGCATGACCACACTCGTGTCTTCAGTTTAGTTGTAGGTATAAGTCGTTATATTACACTCATAAAATAGTTTTATACATGAAGAAAATATTTAAAATATTTACTTTTTTTAATTCCAAAATAATATGTACTCACCGGGGAGATGGAGCTCATTATAATATGCAAAGCTTATCCAATCATAGCTATGGCCGTTTACTTCCACATGTGCACACAAGACAGGACAGGCATGTGACACATGCCCATAAAAACCGAGCATTCCATGAGAGAGGCTTAAAACCAGGGTAGAAAATAGCCTATTACCTATTCATTATAAGGGTTTTTTAATGTAAAAAACATCTGAACGTCATTAGTTGACCTCAGACAACACTATAAAAAATGTAAAAGCCAGTTCATGACTCCTTTAAGTACAATGTAAAAACACCTATGTACAGTCCAAATGATTCATTTAAATGTTAAGTACATATAAGTTAAAGACACTTAAAAAGATGGTCCTCTGCCACCATTTACTCACCCTCATGTGGCTCTGATCCAATATCTTCTTCCTTACTGAAATCCAAAAATAGATGTTAGGCAGGATTTTGTATTATTATTATTATTTATTTATTTATTTATTTTTCACAATGAAAACCACAGGGAGTTAGAACAACATGGGATGCATAAATCATGAAAAAATCTTTTATTTTTAGGTGAATCCTTTAAAGAAGATTTACGGCTATATTGTTTCTATGGTTTAGAATGAACAGTTTTTTTCTGCATTTAAGCTTCATTAAAGATCTAATGACCTACAATGGTAGTCAAATGGGGTTGGCTCATATCAGGGTTTAGTCGGCTGGCATAATTGATTTTTCGTCTGCTCCTCCTTTTCTCATCAATTTTATCTAAAATAAAATCCATTTTAGGCCATTTACATTGGATTTACTTGCATCAAGTCTAAACATGACACATTTTATCTAATTCCATCATTAGATGGAGCACAATAAGATGGATCTACAGTATCTCACTCTCTATCAATCAGTGAAAAGCATTTAAGCACTGGACTTTTTCTTATTTTGGATTTTGTCCCAGATATGTACTATCTATCTATCTTAAACAGTTCAGCTTCAAATGAAATATTAAAAATGAAATATTCCTCGTTACTCTGGGGGTGTTAAAGCGAGCTCATGAAATTCAATCGTGCATGTCAGGGACAAGTGTTGTCAAACCTGCAGTATAAGTGGTGGTTTTCCTAAAGCTGTCCGCTTTAGGAGACATAAATTGTATGCATTTATGAATTACTGAATAATTAAATCAATACTTTGCAATTTGCACAAATGTGCTGACAGAGGGGGTACATGGAGAAATTTTAATTGAGGTGAAGAAGAAAAAAAAAAAAAACGAGTTTGGGGCAAATCAAATTGTAAGGCCATTATTGTGTTAAAACAGTTGCAAACCCTTTAGGGTCTGTATTTCTGCATGGATGACTCCTCACATATGATCTTCATAATTAATAAAGAAAGTTTAACTTGACATATAACATTTTAAGGTTGATATCAGACAGATGTCTAGACGTACTTTTATAGAAAAAAAGAAAAATACAAATCCCCAGTGGAGATCTCGAGGATTTTAGCAAACCTGACAAGACCAGAGTCCCATGGCATGGGCTCAACTGTTTGGTGTTTTTCTTTTTTTCTTCTGGGAGTCGATATGGACGTTATGAAGTGCAAAAGAAGCCTGCAGATCTTCAGCTGTCATTGGAGGGAAGGTCTGCTTGTTAGAGGATTCCATAGAGTCTTTGAGCAGGATGCCCAGTAACAATAGCAGTATTGCTGAATTTCTGACAGTTTGGACAGAAGCCTGATTCTTCATAAATCCTACTGTAACCCGTTTGGTCTTCAGAGTTTCAGAATATCTTCCTCTGAGGTCCACTGAAATCTCCTGTGATCAGGCTTTCAAGTCTATAGGAACATGAGGGTGCTGAAAGGAGCAGCATGTTTGCTGGGGATATATAAATGCTATTTTATCATTTATTTTGACTTAGAAAATACCAAGCAGTAATCTAGAAAATCCAATAACCACAAAGCAATGTCCTAAAAACCACTCCGACCACCTTAGCAACTATATAAAAGTATTATTATTAACTAAAATGTATTAAAATATGCATGTTAATTGAAATAAAGCTGAAATAAAATAAACTAAAACATAAATCTTTTAGTTTAAAAAAAACTGGAAATTCGACATTGAAATTATTTGAAGAACTAAACGTATTAACAAAAAAAACTAAAACTGAAATAAAAATAAATTAAAACTATTTAAACATAACAATATAAAAAATACACAACACAAAATAATTAATATTTAAATTGAAAAAAACTTTACTGTAACACTAGCCTAGAAATCTAGACGCACCCTAGCGGCAGCAAATTTAATTTGCCCGCAAGTGTGGTCTAGCAACTCTCAATTCCTATCTGAGCTGTATTCCTCAGAATCTGGACGGCCCAATCACATCGTGTAGGTAGGCTATAGAGTCGGTGGGCGGGGCCATAATGACAACGGCCGAGTTGCGTTTGTGTGCTTCTAGTAAACACAGAAACTGGTGAACGGCGGCGGTCTTTCGAATCAGCTCTGCCTGCGCCTCCGGAAGACTTGGAGTTAAGCTTTCCTCTGAGAAAAGAACAAAGAACGGCAGTGAAGTCATTCTTAAAAAGGGAAGATGTGTTCGGAGTTTAGCCGACCGGATACGGCGAATGTTTAATCTGTCAGCGAGCTCCCCTTCACCGTCGTTGCTCCGGTTGGTGTAGCGCTATCCTATCGCATGCAGAGGGAGTTTGAAAGACAACCGTTTATCCCGCCCCTCGGATTGAGCTGTCAAGGGTGAGTTTCCAGACCAAACATCTTGATGTGGGTCTTGCTTGTCAGGCTACTGTAACACTGTAGCACTCTTTAAAACATAAAGGTAACACTTCATAATAATTACAGACTTTGAAGCAATAGTTAAGCTTTAGTAAATAGTTAATTAATCATTTATAAAACATTAATAGACATTAATAGGCAGTTTAAAAATACAGATATAAATGCTTTGTTCTTAATTCATAAGCATATCTATAATGTGTTTAATAATTGTGATTTCCTACTTTATAAATGATCAATTTATCATTCCTAAATTAAGTATTACATTATTTACAGAGCAGTTATTTAGTTGTCGTCGGTTCATATTATCATTTAGAAAGTGTAAGTAAAGGGTTAATAAACTATTGAAATGTACATTTATACATCGTATTATTTAGACATATATTAATAGTTACTCGTCTGAACAGAAAAAGGAAACAAACACAACAGAGGAAAATAGCACAGAAATATTTATTTCAAAATGCAAAAATGTGGACTGTAACTTAATATCACTAGTAACTTAATATCAAATTTTAATTAAACCTCTTCAATGTCATAGAAAATATTATTGCTGTAGATCATCAGAAACCATAACTGCAGTCAAATGAAACTAAGCCTCTGATATAAAAATACATGTAAAGTGTAAAGATTGCTGAATAAAAAATGTACCAGGGTATTACACTGGATTACAGGAGTGGCAAATACAACTAATACAATTATTATAATAAAATAATCAAATATTTTGCAGTGTAAAAACAGTACTGACTTTAAAACATTAGAGAACAGCAGTGCATAAGAGACCTGAGCCTTTGTAAAAGCTTCAAGAGGCATTACTAGTCCTCAGTTTAGATGAGCTCACAGAAATAGTTAACTGACAACTACTAAATGTTTTATTACTTCCTGAATTAATCATGAACTACATTAGGAATACATGATAATAAAGTGTTTACTAACACACAGAGGAACTATTACTATATGTCTAAATAATATGATGTATAAATGTACATTTAAATTGTTTATTAACCCTTTACTTACACTTTCTAAATGTTCATATTAACCACTGACGACAACTAAATAACTGCTCTGTAAATAATGTAATACTTCATTTGGAAATTATAAATTGATAATTTATAAAGTATGAACAATTATTAAACACACACACACACACACACACACACACACACACACACACACACACACACACACACACACACACACACACACACACACACACACACACACACACGCACACACACGCACACACACACACACACACACACACACACACACACACACATATATATATAAACAAATTATAAATCAAGAATAAAGCATTTATAGTTGTATTTATAAACTGCCTATTAATGTCTATTAATGATTTATAAATTATGAACTAACTATTTACTAATGCTTAGTAAATGACCCCTGAAGGTGTGCTTTGGTTTCAGGCACCAATATGTTAGCAGCAAATCCTTTAAGTCTTGTAAGTTGTGAGGGGGGGACTCCATGGAACAGAGTTTGTTCAGCACATACCAAAGATGCTCAATTGGATTGGGATCTGGGGAATTTGGAGACCAAGTAAAAAAATATATATATTTACTTATGGCCTAATATATCCCACCCATTCACAGGTGCCGTAATGAAGAAATAATCAGTGTTGTTCACGTCACCTGTCATAATGTTATGTATATATAATGCTGTGTAAATGTGTAAATAGATAGATGGATGGATGGATGGATGGATGGATGGATGGATGGATGGATGGATGGACGGACGGACGGACGGACGGACGGACGGACATACAAACAGATAGATAGATAGATAGATAGATAGATAGATAGATAGATAGATAGATAGATAGATAGATAGATAGATAGATAGATAGATAGATAGATAGATAGATAGATAGATAGATAGATAGATAGATAGATAGATAGATAGATAGATAGATAGATAGATAGATCTGTGTGCACACATTTTATTGAGGTATACATTTGTGTGAGCATATGTGAACTTAATATGTAAATTGATGTGTGATGTTGGAGGTTGATGCAGTGTTAATCATCTCCATACTGATGAGAGTTTTAATTATATCCAACTGTTCAACTATATCTCCATGCAAATCGTCTATTCACTGGGGTAAATATCCTCAGCAGCCCTACATCTCTCAGACTTAACAAAAGGTAACCAAAGTAAACTCTAGGCCAAACTCAAATACATTCTAAATACTCTTTAACCAAGGCAATTTCTTTAAATTAAGTTCACATGCACACACACAGAAATAATCAAGCCATGCAAAGGAGATGAGGTAAATTTATCTAAATGCAAGTCTTTTAACTTTTAAATTAAAACAAAGATAGACTACAACAAGGAGATAATCTGATGAAGGCAAACAGTGGTGTGCACATGACACAAACAATGACAAAAAACAGAACAAACTGAGTGCTATATATACAGAGCTACGGATCAACATAAGAAACATGTGTGTCCATTTTGCCCTTCATGGCTACTGTGGTGCTTTTTTTAAACCAATTTTAAACTAATGTGTTTAAGTTATATTAAGCCTTAACGTTTTGCATAATTAAGGGTGTGGCCACTTGAGTGACAGGTTGATTGCCTCATGTCTGCTGTCTTTTAGTCATTACGTCACCTCAACTCCACCCACATCCCGCCTCTTTGCACAGTTATTTGGGAGTGAAGCGTGATGACGTGCTGCCAGGATGACAATGGCTGACTTTACAGTTCAATGTCCATATTTTTTTACAGTCTATGGTATGCACGCAGTCTTTCTTTACAAAGAGACATCGCCAACTATTGGCCAGGCATGTTTCACAAATCCACAAGAATGGGGATAGGTTAGACAATGTTATTATCTGTGCAAAGAAAAAAGGAAAAACATTTCCACTTTTAGCATTGTTGTCATGTACACAATTCCTAAGGGTGCGTCTCAATCAACTCCCTAGTTTAGTAATGAGGGCACCGATCAGGGAGTTGGTCATTTTAGGGGCTGTCTCAATCACAAAATCCTTCCAGTGCACTGAAACCTTCACCCACTAAAAAACCCACAATGCACCGTGAAAACCAGGAAGCATTGATGTTCCCTTAATGGATGTTCTGAAGCGTGAAACATAAATCACAAGCCAACTCAATACATGTTATAACACTTCATATATGTTGTTTTTTCCCCTTTTTTTTTTTTGTTTGTTTGTTTGTTTTAATACAAGCCATTATTTAATTATATTTCAGCATAAACATACATCACTATACAGGTAATAAACAGTATTTACCATAATGTACTTTTAAATAACATAAATAATGTCATAGAGATTGATATTGTTTATAAATACCAGTAGTGATGTTGTACAAGGATGTGGCCATGTCTCCAGATGGAGATGAAGCTAAAAATGTAGTGTCTTATAGTCATTTTAACCTGTTAAGCTGATTTCTAAATTTTGAAAAAATCCTAAGAAATGTATACTCAGACTAAAACAAATACAGTTTGTGAATCCTTTGCACTAAAAGCATAATTATGGTCTCATTTGAAAGCAGACACCTGGCAGTTTACTGTAAAGTCAAAATGATAATATTTTTTATAATAAAAAAAAGCTATAATAAGCTTCAAAGTTTTGTAAAGTTATTAGAAATTTATTTGTATGATATATCTTTATGAAAATAAAATTGAAGTGGGCCTTGGAGAAATCTAGAAATGCACTACAGCTAAAGCCACAAGTCTGACCATGTTATATTTCAGATCTCAAGATGATCAGTCTAAAACTCTGCATTTTATTAAACGTTTTACAAGATCGTTTCATGTGATTTTATTTTGAGATATCGCTGAAATATCAACTGATGTTTATTGCCACATCTTCTCAGCTTTCAGTCGCTGTATTGCCTCTATTGTTTAGAGGTGCAAACTGCCCCATTCAGTTTGTCTCCCCGGCATTCACACTTCTGCGGACTGGTTATGGCTCCAATTATTATTCTTTTGTCTGCATTATAATTACTAACGATTCTCTATTCAAACTGTTCTATTCAAACCTCATTTCTAAATCAAACCTCTCACTTTACCCTCACTGAGACTCTATTGAATGCATTTCGTCCAAATAAGCATTTCAGTAGTTTTACATTTAGAAAATGTTCATAAAAATAAAGTATTTACTCAGTGGCAGGTGCATCTAGGGCAAGCTAGCATGTTAGCTTAGCACACCAGCAAAACAACAATTTATACGATTAAAATTATGTTTTATTCAAAACTTGCTTCATATCACTTTATATTTTATATGTAGAGTGTTTTATATAACAATATGTGATCTCATATAGCTTCGGGTCAAAAAATCTGACAGAAAATATACAATGCTAAAAGCTATGTGGAATAGCATTGCATTATAAATATCATCTATTATGAAACCACCCAACATGGCATAAAGAACACAGACCAACCATATATTGCCGCGATTGTGTGTTTATTGTCTTAAAACGTGTTTATCTGCATAAAATAGCGATCTGACGATCCCAGGGAGCTGTGTGGATATGTCCATATGTCAGATACTTCCTGAATGTCACATGGTGTGTCTGTTCTTCATGTGTTCCCCATGGGGTGAATTTTCAGTAGTACAGCTTTCCAGCGCCCTCCGGCTGCCAGAATGAATTGAAAACACAGCATATCACAGCCTACTGCTCTCATAATCATTCATCCGCGGATTTTGGATAAAGATAAATAATACTTCTCTGTATAGAAATTTGACTCAAACGTGTGAGAATCTATCAATATTTCTCCACATCTGCACACTTTTGAAGTAAAAGCCCTGAGGGAAGTTGTTTTGTCGAGTGTCTTCATGACGACCAAGGAGGATTTTTTTATGAATGGGAGCAAATGACGCGCATATTACAATCAAAAGGTAGCGACGCCCAAGATCATATTCATAACTCCTGGAACATATTAACACATTACGGTCACTATAAGACTTTGAGAATAAAACAGAGGTAAAAAAATTAAACTTTAGTCTTAGATCTTTTTAATGATGTATAGTTTGTCAAGGTAATTACTTACATCTGATAGTAATTTTGAGCTAATTTAAACAAAGAGACCTTCAGTGCGTCCTCGTCCTCGTGACGGTTATCAGGTTAAAGTCAATCAATGGTGTGTAAATATTTTTAATTGGTTGTAGGTTGTATGTGGGATTTAGTATTTTACTGTTGTATATTTGTATATACAAACTCATCTTGGCCTGGACAATCCTGTAAGAGTTAGAGAAGTACGTACTATTTTTATCTCCATGCCCATCCCATAACTCTGTCTGCCAAACAAAGCTTAACCCGAGCTTAGCACAAAGACTGATGTAAACGGCCATCTAGCTTACTGCTCAATAAGTGACAAAATAACACCAACATTTTCCTATTTACATATTGTGAGGTGTATTATATTGTATACTAAAGCCCCTTTCACACTGCACGTCGGACCCGGAACATTGCCGGGTCGCCTTCTGTGTGAAAGCAACCACGTCCCAGAATTGATTACCGAATTCGACCCGGGTCGGGGACCTAGTAACATTGCGGGGTTTGATCCGGGACGAGCGCTGTGTGGACAAAAGCCGAAACTAATGCCGCAACGTGTACGTAGTTATCGTGCGACTCCTAGAGCTTGATTTTTCAATAACACAACCCTGCAGTGTCAGAAGAGCTCGTCGGTGTTTTAAACGCAGAGAGTGTTCGCATACAAAAGAAAATAAAATTAAACAAGCAGAAACGTGCGCAAACTGGACACAAGTCGAGACCACGGAGCTCCTTACTATCTGCGCTGAAGCTGAGATCGCTCGCCATTATACGTCACATCAGGATGTCACGTGTCAACTCGACCCGGGACCGTTTCTGAAAGCGCACATATTACGGTATTTCACTGGCAGTGTGAATGGGCCAAATCTAGCGGCCCGGGAACAAATGCCGGGTCACATTATCCGTGTATTTGCCGGAATCGCAGCGTGAAAGGGGCTTAAGAAAGATGGAAAATGGCTATTACTATACTATATAGTATACTATATATATATATATATATATATATATATATATATATATATAATATATATATATATATATAATACTATACTCGTATTCCTGCATAATAATCAGGGAACTTTGCTGCCATGGGAGCAGTGGCACAATGATATACGCAGCGTCTAATTTCAACATAACCAACGAGACAAACTGCTTGCACAGAGAGTGTGCTGGGGACTACTTTCAGGCATTTTTATCATTGTGCCGCTGCACCCCCATGGTACGGCAGCAAAGTTCATGGATTATTACACAGGAATGAGAGTATAGTTCCTAGCCGCATCGCTAGTTTCGCAACTTTTAATTTTCCGTAGGTCATAGTACACATTGTAACTATACACATCTCAACATGTAAATAGGAAAATGTTAGCATTATTTTGTCACTTATTGAGCAGTAGGCAAGATGTAGCAGTTTACCTCAGTCTTTGTGCTTAGTGGTGGTTAACTAACGCTGGTTAGTGGTGTGTGTGTGTCAGACAGAGTTATGGAACGCACGGAGATAAAAATGGTATGTATGGACTTATCTAACTCTGGGGGATATGGTGAATAAGCTAAAGTCCTTAAAGCGTGTTCCTTTAAGGTCAAACCACATTTAGGAGTGATATGTACAGAAAAACAGATCATTTCTCAAGGGTTACATATTTTTCCCCTCCTAGTTGTAAATTGTCTTCTTTTAATTGGGCGATGTGTACATATTCATCTCACAGTATGTTTCAAGAACTTCCTTTGCATTTCTTACTCGCAATGAGGGGGGGGGGGGGGATGTACTATGCAATATTTATGAAATGCCAGCTCAGCTTCAGTTATCACACCCAATCTGATGGCATTCACACACACCAGCTCCATGCACATTTGAATTATTATTATTAGCTTTTTCGAGTCATACTTGCAAACAAGACATTAAGACCTTCTTACCAAATGTTTAATATTTCAAAAATAATTCTCATCCGTGGCACTGGACATGCTCTCTGGGCCTAATCATTTTCATAGACGCTTGTGCAAAAGAAATGAACATGAAAGCTTGTTTCTTCAAAGCACTTGGGATGTCCTGCTGCTATGCATCTTTTATTATTTAGTCCACAAAACTTTAAAAAAAGTTTATCTAGTGTATTTTTTTTTTTTTTTTACTTGATCTCGTAGCTCATAACTGTGTGCTTGGCAATGCATATGCTTTCCTCCTCATGCACCTCTCCAGTTAAAAGCATTCCATCTGTTTGAGGTCAAACTTCCATTTATGGAATAAAACTTGGGAAATTTTCTTTGCAAAAACTATGTTCCTCCAGGCTCTGATTAATTAAAACACCTGTGTCAATATGTTACATTTCCCCCAACACACACCCCTACTCATTTCAAGCCAGTCAAAGTATTTCCAAAAATATTGGGTTCCGTTATTATCCCTCTCCTCTAATACAAGGGCAGGCTTTCATGTGTAAAATCTTTGCTGGAATGAGATTCTGACTAGTTAATGTATCCCATCGAAGTCTTTGATATCCCCAATTATGTAAACAAGCTTTAATAAGTAAACAGACCGGGTGCTACAATATTGAATCTGATTAGGGCCCTGTGGTCAGAAATGTCAGCACTTTCTTTCAAAGCAATCTAGGATCAAAGGCTCTAGGGCTTCCTGACTGGATTTGGCATTAACTGCTTGTGCTCAGGGAAACATGACCCCGACACTATCGACGACTGGTTTGTCCTAGATGATTAGCCTAATGTCAGCTGCAGAGAATCCAAAACAGATGTAACCACACTGGTTGGATGTCTGCTAATCGACAAACTTCAATATGAACACTGTAAAAAAAAAAGTGACTGATCACATCTAAATATTTCAGTTGGCTGAATTGAATTTCTTTGAATTAAATTGCATCAATTCACAGAATATTAATTCGGCCAACTGAAAAAAATTATCAATTCACAGAATTTCAATTCGGCAAACTGAAAAATTTAGATGTGATCAGTCACTAGAAAATGTTCAATTGGAGCCTTTTTTTTTTTTTTTTTTTTTTACAGTGTACAAAAAATTCAACTTTGTGACATACAGATATATTGTGACATCAGCTATGTATTTAAATGTATCAACATGTATACTGTTATGATTATACCATTTATACTGTGCGAAGAACAAAAAAGATAAAGATGAAAACTGCACAATGTATGCAAATGAAGTGAGAAACAATTGTGTAATCTGTGCGTATATTCACACAGACATGTTATATCGATGTGATGTGTAATGCCTCTCCGCAGCATCTTAAAGGGGTGATTCATTGAGAAATCAACTTTTGATATATAAAAGGTCATGGTAAGTTTCAGAGCTAAAAACTTCCTTTTTAGTCAGCTTTTTAGCTTTTATAGACACCAGGCCCAGAAAACGATTGTGTGTGCATCTTTACGTCATCTGTTGCGAAACAGAATAATAAGCATGTGTAATTCAGTAGCCCTGCCCACTGACTCATGGAGCTGTCCGGATCATGCTAGTCAGCGGCAATAAACATGCCGAAGAAGATAGCAAGATATTACGCTATTCCTGGTTATGGAAGAACACAGTCGCTGCATAAATTTCCTTCGGATCCTAATATTAGGAATGTGTGGTTGAACTTAAATTTTAAATGAAGTTCCAAGCTGACATGAGGAAGAAATTATACATGTGTTCACTTCATTTCACGGTTTGGTTTGAAATGAATTCGCGGAATCGTTTGTTAACAAGTCTTAGGTTGATGCTGGATTTGCAGTCAGATTGAGATTAGGCGTTTACTTCCAAGTCTTCAGTGTGGCACACCCATCAAAACCCATTGTTCAGGAGTGAGCCTCAAAACCAGTGTAGAGAATAGCCTATTACTTATTAGTTATGATGTTTTTGAATGTAAAAACCACACAAATGTCATTAGTTGACCTCAGACAACAGCATAAACAAATAATAAAAAAATCCGGTTCATAACACCTTTCTGTTTGCTTATGATCTGTGATTTCTCTCACGAGAAACCACGCTTGTGCATTTGTGTTTTCTGATTCAATCATAAACTCATGGCGTACCAGTCCACAAATGGGAGAACGATCTCAGCTTCACCATCATTATTACGACACGCCCCTTGCAGCATTGATTCTGCCTATGGGATGGATTGATGGATGGATTCCAAGCTCTGAAATTTTGCCCGGTGTGTACAGGGTTTCCTCCTCGTATCCCTAGCTGGATTAGGAACCAGCCAATATTGAGAAGTCAGGGTGGAAGAGGGATGCAGAAAACTGTCGAGGACCATAGATGTGACTATGTAGAGTACAATGGGGCTAAAGTCACACAAAGAAAAATGTGCTTTTATTGAACATTGATGGGGCAACTAAAAGTAGTCTGTTTGTTTAAAAATCACACACATGGTAAAGATAAATGGGAAAACCCAGCTTGATCTGCCCACGATTTGATTTTGCCCTGCAGCTCAGTCTGGAAACCTGCACATTAATTTATCCTGCATCTTTGACATATTTGCGGGCACCAATCACAGACTGGCTTATCCACCTGGAGTGTTATTGGCGGGTTTAACACAATGACATGTGGAGAAGATCACACTTCTTGTGATCTGATTGGTTGAAGGATTATCCAATTGCGTACAGAGTAATTTGAATTATGCTCATTGATCACGCCTCTTGTGCAGTAGAAAATACAGAGCAGACTCCCCAGACAAAGATTGAGCTTGGTCTGGTGATAGCCAGACAAATAAATGGTGGCAAGGTGGGACTTTTACACCACGCATGGGGTAAAAGGCTCACCAGCATGGGTTAAAGGTATTGATACAAAAACTTTTTGTTTAAATACTATGCTTTTAATAATGTCTATGCTAATGTTCAAAACAATCACTTTAATAAAGTTTGTATTATTTTGGGTTTATTTTGATAATTAATTTTTTAAATCTGCACTATGTGGTTTTTTTTTTTTCATCCGCTAGAGGCCACCTATTTAAAACAAAGGTGTAATTTGATGATGCCAAGTTTGAGCTCAGAATCTTGGGACGTGTGGTCTTCACCTCACAGCCGGTGGAAATTAATCAGGATAGGACTCGGGCAGTAATTTTCTCCAGAATCAATAGCTGGAAACATTTGGGATATTATAAGAACTCAGCTGAACAAAATATACAACACTGGCTTAGTAGTTTTTGGATATTTTACTGCAAAAATACTACATAGTGCACCTTTAATGAATAAGATTCCAAAATCATTTAATAAGGCATTACAGTAACAATACATATATTGAATTATATGATATGATTAATATATTTTTTTATAAATATGATGGTTTCATTTTATATTGATTATGATTATATCCTTTGACACCCAATTTGATATATACTATATATACTATCATCTGAATCTAACCATGTCATGTCAACAAACATAAAAGTCAGCCGGTCGGCTATATTTATTATATCTTCTTCTTTTGCCCCATGAGCAGAGGTGCTTTAAAAAAAAATAATAATAAAAAAAAAAAATTTGGTTTACACTATATACCATAATTTTTTCATATTATTATTTTATTGAAAAACTATAATAAGCACATAACCAACTTTGCTTTGCTGTTCGCAATCATGTCAAGGATTGGCCAAATTTCCATGTGCATCATTAAAAGTGGTTGCTAAGAAAAGTGCTGAGCTTTTTTTTTTTTTTTTGTGCTATTCTAATAGTTTAAAAATAAATTATAAAATGAAACGGCCATTTTACCCTAGAGCGCCGTTAGCCCCATTGTACCCTATATTCAGGCCTGATTTAGGTTGATTGGGCAGATAATTTAGCTGCCAATGCTAACAAGTCAAACCTTGACCCCTGGTGTAAGTACAATTCAAAGCATGAATTCAGAGTTCCTGGGAATAAATGAATTCAACACACGCCACATGACTTTTCTCACAAACTTGTTTAGACTGAACTTTGACTGGCTGGGTTGCTCTCTTAAACAGCTCTCACTGTTAACCGCAGTGTGTTGACCTCTGGTCACCACTTCAGCAAAGTGAGAGGAAGTGCATTAAGGTTTTAGGTGGGGGGTTTAACTGACCATTTCACCTCCTGAAGTAACAGCAACATAATATGAGAAACCCAACCAACGGAGACACACATCAATCCAGCGTAATTCACTCTTTGAGCCAACTCCACTTACAAACTCAATGCAAATTCAATACGTGTAGTATTGACCCTATGCCAGAGTCTCGAAGATAAGGCCCTGCAGTGCTGATCAATCCATTTCCATTAAGAAAATGAGCAATTTTTACTTCCTAATCCAACTATATGTATTTTTTTCCTCTTGTTTACCATTATTTCATAAGCCTGCATACATGGATCTTGGGGAAGTGGAACTCAGACAATGCAGCAAGAGCAATACTTGTATAGCATTACAAGGACACATAATGCTTAATGTATTGCGATGATTCCCAGACTAATCAGACCTCAGCGTACACCACCGAGGAACAAAGAATATGCATGTATTGTCATTACTCCCTGCAACTCTTACAGGGTGTCCGCGGGGTTTTAAAAAGTATTAAAAAGTGATAAATCAAAATTGTCAAATTTAAGGCCATTAAAAGTGTTAAATTTGGCCTCAGAGGTATTATTTCTTTCCAAATTAGGTATTATTTTTTCAGACTATCAGGTGTCCTATTATATTGAAATTCTATCTGCGTTCGCGTTAGTTCGTTTAAATATGGGCTTTAGCATATCTGGGCACATAATCAAAGATCTTAAGTCTCCGTCTCGGCGTGTGTTTGATGCTGACGTCATATTCAGTGGTCGTTCGGCATCCTCTCAGAGCACAGCGCGCTCAACAGAAGTGGCTGGCTTACGTTTTATTTTAGACTTGCTTCAAGGCATATCTTCAACGACTATCCTCATAAGAGCAATCTTAAACGATGTATATATATAGTCTAAAATGAACAAAGAGTTGTGAGAGAATGTGGCGCGATACATAGACCGTATAAACAGTGAGATCCGCGTGTCTGTCTGAAAGGGACAGCAGCCAATAAAGCTTCCTGTCAGTAAAGTTAAAGAACAAAGGGAACAGAGAAAATGACTCGCTGCGCTTGACTAAATAACTTTTGTAGCTTTAATAAGGATTAACTATTTAATTTATAGTTTATGCAGTGCAGATTACATATAACTTTGATAACTGTATTAAATTTCTGTATATTTCCTAACTGTTCAGACAGGAAGGGCAGGAATAAACATGACATTTATTCTGGATTTATGTTAGCATTGTTTTAAGTTTATATTTTTGAAGCCTAATAATGAATGTAAAAAAAAATAATCAGTAACTGTATTGATATCAGTAATACTGGCCTTCATTCATAAAAAGATGCCATTTAAACAAGTATTTAAAATATACTGTCTTTATGTTGTTTCTACATTAATTTGATTAACTGTGAAATTATTATATTAAAAACGTACAAAAACTTTTTTTTTATTGCGATTAATCACAGAAAAAATGTGTGATTAATCTAGTTAAAGTTTTTAATCGATTGACTAGTTTTTAGTATTTTGTTTAATTCAACAACTTATCACAGTTATAGAAATGTAATATTTGGCTCAGGTTTTGTTGTTGGGAAAAAAACACTAAATAATTTAATTGCTGAATTACCAATTATTAATTGAAATCAAATGTGTATGCAGTAATGCTTCTCCTTAACCAACCTTTGTGAATGTTGAGATCTATTTTACTGTGTCTGAATGATAACTTAATACAGATTTCCTCCTGGTGTCGATTCTAAATCTATTCTTTTTTGTATGTTATATATGTCAAAATCTGTGAATAATAGAAAGGTCGTTGATTAACACTTGCAATTCAGTGTCGTGATGGTTTTAAAAAAAAATCTGAAGGTAGTAAAAAAGGTATTAAAAAGTAGTAAATTTAACTTAAGGATTGCTGTATATACCCTGTCTTAACTCAGAAATTATAAATGAGAGGCTTTTTGATTTATTGATGAAACCAGCGTAGTGAAGTGCTTTCTGCCGCAGGCACGACTCAAGGCTAAACCAGTTATAACAAAGATAAAAGCAAAAAATGATGTTGAATTTCAAGCTATCCATAACAAATGAGATCTCCTCTTTTGATATTCTGCTTCTGAAAATGTACAATAATTGACTTTACGGCATTGAGATTCCTTTTCAAGTGCAGGTAAAATGCAAAAATAAATCTTCATCCCTTCAAGGGTGAAGAAGGCCTGAGAGCGAAGGGCTACAGGTGGACTCATATACCTCCAGTGATTATGCAAGCGTTCATTGGGCTGATTACATTCCGATTAAGTATTTCCACTGACTAAACATGTAAGGTTACCCAAGCAGAAACCTTGCATTGCATTTATTATTAATGAAATTATTGTGTTGTATTCAGGAGCCATTATAAGATTAAGCCAACTGGATTTCAGTATAACATCTATGCACAAGGTACAGGGACATTATTATGAGATGATACTGCATGCTAGACATGCTAATTCTACAAGGTCTTATAATGCACTTCATGCTGAAAACAAACAAACACACACACACACACACACACACACACACACACACACACACACACACACACACACACACACACACACACACACACACACACACACACACACACACACATATATATAGATTATACACACATATTTTGCATTCGTATAAAGAAATACCTATTTATATGAATTTAAATATTTAGCTGTTATAGTACTGGAGTCAAAGTTGATAATTAAAATATATTTTAAAAATGTTGACTTTATAGAGTGTATAAATGCTTATTAATACTGAAATTAATACTTTAATTTAGCAAGGGTGCATTAAATTGATCAAAAGTGAGAGTAAATAAAATCGAGATTTGCCAACACAGGAATCATTTATATTTTATATTAAACTGTAATAATAAATTTTTTTTATATCATTTTATTTAAATTTTAAAAATAATCTTATCGACCTTTACTAAACTAAGACCAGCAAATCAAGTTTAAGATGCATTTGCAAGAAATGTTCAAAAAAACTCAATACTTTGAGGGACGGGAACGATCCACAGGGCAGACATGCCATTCATACTGAAAAAAGAAGTAATAATATTAAATATGATCATTTACGTTCGAACTTTGAACTGCGTAATTAGTCCACTACGGTAGGTTATTAATTTCCACCCGGTCGTCCTTGCTGGTAGGGAAAGGCAAAGGCTGTGGAGGTCTTTTCCACATCCCGTTCTCATCTTTCCCGCGCACCCCTCCCTCACTCCTCTCGTGTCCTCCTCTTCAATTCCGGAGACACCGTCTGGAGGCTGACACCAGAAGCTCTGGCACGTAGGGTCATTACCAGAGCTGTCATTAAGAAATGAAATCAATCCCCAAAATGCAGCAAGCTCAGGGGAGAGGTTGCACGATAGCGATTGGGGATGCGTGCATGTGCACGCTGATGGCGTCGAGGGAGGAATGGAGGGGGCTATCGCTTCATAAGCCGTAGATTGCTTTCCCCACCGCACTAATTATGATGTAACTGGAACAACAGCGTGAGGTGAGTGTGTGTGGTGATTAACCTCGGGCGGCTGAGAAATGAATCTAATGAGGAGAGCGGGACATTGGAACTGTTCAATCAATTTTGCCTCCCTCTCTCACTCTCACTCTCTTTCTTTCTCTCCCTCCCTCTCGTCTCCGGAGCATTTAAATGCATTTGTGACCTTGTAATGGGTGACAGTGGCAGTCTCTTGAACCCATTTAGCATAGCAGGTTCTCTTCATTTGTCACCCTGGCCTGCTGTATTCCTCCCATGATGAAGGGTGGGACTTGTGCTCATGTGACTGCGGGAAAAGACAAACTTTAGGTTTCTTCCCCTTGAACGGTCAGCAAATGATGCAATCTCGCCACATTGAAATCGGTGTCATTGCCAGGACAAGAAACAAGGCATTTAAGTGAGACACATTAATTAAACAGGCCTTTCAAAAGCACAGTCAGGCTTAATAGGCAGAATATTATTAGACATCCACGCTATTACAAACCTCAAGCCAGAGATAGGGACGAGGACAAATATACAGGACACATTTTATCTCTTCTTAAGAAGTCAATGCATTATTAGCATGGTGTTATTTACACACACGTTGAATTCAGAAGCCACAGTAAGACAGAGAACATGAGCTTTCATTTAATTTGCACTGACCTAGCTTCTGATTGGTTAGTGAAGGGTTTCCCAAACGTAGGTTTGTGAGTTGGTTTATTTTGATGGTCCCTTTTGAACATTCTGTTGACTAAAAGTAACTTTGCAACTAAATATCATTAGAGTATTAGTAGACTGTCTCCTTGATATCTGCTAGCTCTTTACTGTGATGGTCCTTCAAGACATTTTGCTGACTATAAATAACTTTGCAACTACATGTCAACTTATTCTAACCCAAACCCTACCAGTCTACTACTCTACACTTTAATGAGAGTTAATAAACATGTAGGTGCAACATTACCGAATGTGTTAAATGGACCATTGAAATAAAGTGAAACCCTAATGGCTAATTAAATCTAAAGTAACATTAAAATAAACAAATGGGGCTGAACAATTCATCAAAATAAAATCCTGAAAAAGTGAAACATTGCCAAATTGTGATGATCAAAACAAATGCTCCCCCTTGAAGTAGTCTGTTGTGCTGCAAGTGAAGAACGGCGCTGTGTTCATTTACACGCGTGGATCTTATAATAGCATGTTTTCAGAGCGACTCAGTTCACAGTAAATAAAGCTTCTCACGAACTCCTCAATGTTCACTTAATTCACATATTACGTCAACATTTTTTCAACCAACATTCCGCCCAAATAAGAGCTTGATGGTTGAACGATTGGAACGAGTGGGGAAAAATACATAAATATTTGTATTGCAACTTGTAGTGTTGGTTGGTTCTTGTGAAGACTGACCCAAAGTGTGAACACCATTAGCCGCACAGTCTTTGATTTTTGTGTCTGTATGTCTCAGCAGTTGCAATATCACATATGAAATGAAATGTGCTATTTTTTGTTTACTTTTATCAAAATTAGTTTAATTTAACTTTTAGGAACACAGTTAGCCCTAATGTAACTCTATACAGCTTTTATATTGCATATATAACATTTAAGTCATACTATTGTGTAAAACTACATAATTAGAGTAAACAAAATGCATAGAACTCATTGAGTCATTTTTTGAGTAACAGTTATTAATAATAATATTATTATTATAATTATAATATATTAATAATAATAAATTGTTACATTTATGTAGCGCTTTTCAAGGCACTCAAAGCGCTTTACATGCAGCGGGAATCTCCTCAACCACCACCAATGTGCAGCATCCACATGGATGATGCGATGGAAGCCACATTGCACCAGAATGCCCACCACACACCAGCTGATTGGTGGAGAGGGAACAAAGTGATGAAACCAATCAGGATATAAAACAACCCAATCGCTGAGTTTGTCCATTGCCAACCCATTTTTTTTTAATTTTTTTTTTATGCAATTCACAGAAATTCCAACTGTAAAATTTATATATGATTAGTCACTAGAACATTTTCAATTGGAGATAGTATTATTTATTTATTTTTCAGTGTATTTTTTAGAGTGTACCTACTGTATATTTTAATACAATTTATTTAAAATATATGCATGAAAAGCCATGCAAAAAAAGTTTAAGTGCACACGTTTAGATTTTTGTATAAATAAAGAATTAAATAATGATAATTTACAACATATAAAAATAGCATAGCAGAAGAGTTAAAGAGTTACAGTATATCAAAAACAGAAAAAAAAAGTTGGGACACCAAGGCTATAACTTGTATAACTTTCTTTAATGAGCTTGTCCTCAGCAGTTTATTACACAGTATGCTGTGCCCACGCTGACCAGCTATTGAACATTGACAGTGTAGCTTCTAATAAGAGGTTATTATATCCAAGACAGGCTACTTTACCGTTTAAATGCCCTGACAGCAGACTTGTGCAAATAAACAGTGTACAATCCTTGAACCAATATGAAGAAACGTATGCAATGCAAAGGAAAAGCTCTACAAGAACAGTTTTTCAGTGTCTTTTATTTTATTTTCACCCCCCACCCCACTCCCACCCCCCGCATAAGTTCTGACCTCAACAACCTTTAAATATCTTCAAAGGAGCTGATTTCTCAATAGATAACCTTCATGGTGACATTTTGTTTCCTAAAACAGGTGAATGAGTCCATGTGAATTTTCTTCTGGATCATGATTTTTTTTTTTTTTTCAACTATAGTTTAAAGTGAAGAGGTGTCAGTGTAGATTTTTTCTCTTTAGCTTCTTTTTTAAGTGTGAGATCTGAAAACTTTCACATGACTAGTGCCATTGGAGCACGACACACATCCGCTGCAGGAGCATGCCCATTGTTTTCTACGAACATTGTACAAAATTCCGTCTTTAATTATGTTGTATGATACAAAGCTTTTTGATAAATGTTGTTTTATTAAAAAATGCTAATATTAAGCAGCACAACTGTTTACAACATTGATAACAATACAGATTGTTTCTGAAGGATCACGTTACACTGAAGACAGGAGAAATGATGCTGAAAATGGCAATTTGCATTAAAAGAATAAATTAGATTTACAATTTTTTACAGTATTTTGATCAAATAAATTAAGCATTATTAAGCACGTGAACGTGAGACTGAATGACTGCACTTGAACATGTCCACTATGGTGTCGGACAACACTACAAATGGCCGTCCCTTCAAATAATGCCCTATTTCAGGGTATAGGGGGTCGATTTCGGATTCAGCCCCTGTCGTGGAGACTGAGCAGCCCAACATCTCGATTGAGACAGCGCAGTCTGTCAGTGTGTGTGCCCGCCCGCCGATCTGTTTGTGAATTGTGTAGGTGAGTTTGTTTGCACATGTATGTTTGAGTGTGTTTTAAGTACAATTACAAAGCAATTCATTGGTTTTGTTTAACTCTGAAACAATTTTCGAGTTGCGTTGTGGTAAAAATAGCTACGGGTAACGCCAGCTGATTGAGGAGTTCAACCATTCTACGTCATCAACCTAGAACGCAAACAAAATGGCGCCGCCCATGGTCCAAATATAAAATCGATTTTTTAAAATAACGTAGATCTTTCATGGGTTTTCTACTACATAATTCAGTAAGAGACATCATTTATGTTATATTAAGCCATACAAGTCTCAACACCAGGGGATCCCTTTAAGTCCTCCCCATGGGTAGGCACTATGGCGCATATCTCCACCTGGGATATGCCTCCCAGTGTACCTTGGTATCTCTTGTGTTAAATGGAGGCCTTCGACCTTACTAGTCTTACTTCAGGGCACTGGAAGACAGCCGAGTGGCGTGATTATATTGGGACCCCCATTCGTCAGTCACTGACGTTACTCGGAGTGACTGAATGAAAGGGAACATCTCGGTTACGTATGTAAGCCTCGTTTCCTGAGGAGGGATCGGAGATGTAACGTCCCTCTGCCACATCCGCTGTACCGCTGGAACGGGAATTCAGCTTGGCTCCTCAGCTGGTAAAAGATAATGGGATCATGCCAGCTACTTCTTTACATACCCATATGGGTAGGCGGAGTAATGCATGCAAATCTCGCATGCCCAATGGCATTGGCACTGCCATTGGGCGTTTTCTAGATCTCGAAGATGATAGGCTTCTAAGCGAAACCCCCATTCATCAGTCACTGACGTTACATCTCTGTTCCCTACTCAGGGAACGAGGGTTACATACGCAACCGAGACATTCCATGTATAACTGAATCTATTTGACCTTTTGGATTAACTATCAAAATGTTATAAATACACAGAATTACACTCGAGTCACAAATGCATTGTTACATTATAAGTACAGTGGTGGGCAAAATGATTAGAACACATCTAAAAAGATCTGGCATCTGGGTTCATCTTATTGGGTATTTTCATCTTTATTTTCCAAGAGGACAATGACCCAAAACATTCTTCCAACTATTGCCGGAACTACCTGTGACAGAAAAAATCTGCTGGAGCATTGATGGACTGGCACCCTCAAAGTCCGGACCTCAACTCCATCGAGCAGTTTCTCGAGTTGGAAAATGAACAGGACAGATATGTTGTACAAATATTCTGTTGTATTATATATTTTTGAGTCCATTCAAAAGAAAGCCTTTGGCTTCAGATGCAGAAGGCATGGGATGATGTGTTAAAGTGTTTAGAGGAAATATAATGACATTATGGCAGAGAGATGTGCTGTTGTAATTGCTGCAAAACGTGGACATATCAAATATTGACATTAAGAATGAATAAACACAGTATGACTCACTTCATCTGATATGGTCAGAGAAACCATCTGCCTGTTTCATGAACATTATGAATGAAATCATGATTTTGAGGCAAACAAATTGTCAATATTTTTAGATCTGTCAGGTGTTCTAATATCTGTGTCCACCACTGCAGAAATAGATACTGCATTATACTACAAATGTGACAGAAAGTTTGCAAAGAGAAAGAACAATGTAAGTTGTTGCTTCCATATTTGCTTCCACCTGCATTGTGTTGCAAGTGTTAGGTTTCTGCAAACTTATGGAATAAGATCAACAAGATATATTCTCAGAAAATTCTATTTAGTTTTTTTTAATTAATTTCTTTTTCTAAGGGCATTTTATACATTTTTATATGTTTTGCAGAGTTCTGCAAAAAGATTCTGGTCCGCACCAAAAAGCACTAGTATGAAAGCATCTTTAATCTCATATTTAGTTTCCTCACACACTTTTCTGTCTGTTACATGCCTGCTTTTCAAACCGAGAGAAGTGATGAGAATACGTTACGCAGAGGCAGACTGAAAGCAGAAAGTGCTTATTGTGATCAGAGTGGCCCAGTTTCCCCCAGTATTCACTCTTTGGAGAGGCCTAAAGTAATAGAGGCCTTTGATTCCTTCATTAAGTCACCGCCTCACTCCTCCCGCTCTTCCTGAGGCACCCGGCAGGACTCCGTCCTTGGACACTGCTGAGCAACATCCTCTGAATAATCAGTAAGTTTGAGTTATAGTTCCACAGCCCGATGCTGACATGCCCATCTAAAGACACAGTGTGTTCTCCTTGCAGCTTCTTTTCCTGTCCTTCTCTTTCTCCCTCTTTCTGTGCGAGCGTGTCCACACGCCTTCACATTTCAACTTGTCACGCATAAATAATCACCAAAAGCTCCATCGCACCCGGAGCATTTGGACGTAATGTAGGAATTCAGCCTGCATGGCCAAAGCACTAATGAGGTGGCAAGGATGACATTTTTAAGACATTTGCGGCGTCTTTAAGGAAAGAAGCCAGAAATTAGAGCCTGTCTGTGCTGTGTGTTAAACAGATTCTTTCATGTCTTATTAGCATGATTAGGTCTTGACCTTGTTAGCCTCCATCATTGTTTCTCCCTAAGCGATGCCGTCTAATTCCCCTTCCCGTCAAGGCACACTTAATTATTCAGGAAAGACGCAAATGTGTAAAATCATTTTCTCTGTATATATTAACTGCTTCTCTAGCAAGA
The DNA here is from genome assembly GCF_024679245.1 of Pseudorasbora parva. NCBI lineage: Eukaryota > Metazoa > Chordata > Actinopteri > Cypriniformes > Gobionidae > Pseudorasbora > Pseudorasbora parva. The sequence continues at coordinate 8,072,858 of NC_090183.1, forward strand.
TAGATCTTCCTATCATTACATTAATTGGCTTTATTTCCTTTCTTAAAAACATATCCCTGGTCTTCCTTTACTCATATCTTAGTTTGTCTTTGTAGACTTTCATCAAAATGGCTTGATTTTTCTTCTCAGGCTGACATCTACTACTCTCTTCAAATGAAGTCAAATCGATTCCCCAATGGGAAAAAAACAACAACAACAAAGTCACACCCTTTGCAATACTTTTTGTGTAAGTAAAATGGGTCAGAGTAAAATCCATAACTATTTTTTTTGTTTGTTTGGTTTATTTTAGAAAAATGCAAGCATGAAGGTCTGCCATTAAACCAAACCATCACTGTGCAGAAATTTGCCACCAGTGAGCCAAAATGTTAAAAAGTTCCCCAAATCGCAAACAAATCTCATGACACTGTTGGCAATGTCGATCCAATAAAATTGCAATGTGTAAAATAAATCCCTGTCCCGCATTTTTAAGATTGTAATATAACATCCAGTTTCAGTGATGACAACAAAAGCCAAATGGGATGTGAACAGCCATTTCATGGTCACATGGTCACTTTTCAAGTTCAGATTTATAAAACCCTTCCACACATCCCGTTTCACTCAGACACACAATGATTCGGAACTAAAAGAGGTTGTGAACAGCATTTACTTTCAGGACATTTTTTTTTTTTTAATATTCATCAGCAAAAGCAAACCATGTAACTTTTAAAAAGCACTGTGTAATGACAAAGATGTTTACCTCATCATGATTTGGTTTATGTTTAGTTGTTATTACATTATGCCCAGGAACAAACCAGGGCAGACGAAGCGCAGAAAGCAATGCTAAATCCAACTCAAGTCTCCATTAATCAAGATTTTCAACAGGTCGCAAACAACGCAAAAATGCACTTAAGGCTACGTAAAGTGATTGTAACACTGAAAGCCAAATTTCATCGTCTCAATCACAGCTCAGCCGGCACAACATGCCCGATTCAACACGCTCGCCCGACACCTCCACCAATGTGGACAAGACTGGAGTGATGAGGAACATATCGCCTTTGGCAACTGTTTCAAGTTGCACGAGTGTAAAGCAGAACTGCCTGTCGCCTCCCATGATCCTCAGCAGAGGACTCAGGCACCTTGATTTTGCCGTCGCCTCATCCGTAGGCATCATTTGCAGGGAGTAATTGATGGTGGCGTTGACAAATGCGGAGCCCACCTTGCATAATTAATAAATGAAAGCGTCGTGCTTTGCAGCACTTCTTGTGATGTGTGGGAGAGAAGGTGTGCCCGCACTAGACGCAGTTATCTGGGGACGAGTCTCATTTGCATTCCTGAGACTGCGCTAAAACACAAAACATGAGTTCTGATAAATGTCGTTTGCTGCGACATGAAAGTTGCCTGCGTTTGATAATTTGATGGGAAGGTGTTTGGAAGTTGTTGCATGCATTATTGTGGCCTGTCTGAAAAAAAGAGAAGGGAAAAGATGGCACACATTTATCTGGTATAAGCTAATTGAATCGGATTACACATTTTGGTAGGCCATTTACCTTGGGTCAATTTTCCTTTATCTATGGATTATCGCATACAATATGGACCGAGAGAAGTTTGAGACACTTTATATCATGTTTTTCATGAAAATCTTCAGAATAGAACAACTTTATGAATTTTTCAGCCGAAATACAATCAGGAGTGATAAGCTAAATGTAGGCTATAAACTGACTACACCACGATTGCATGACTTCTACATCAGCATCACTAAGCTTTTGACAAATCTTTGGCCCTGTTTACACCGGTTTTTAAGTTGTGCTTTGGTCGATCGTATCACAAGTGGACGACGATAAACACAAGTGTAAACAGGGTCTAAAACGTTTTGAGCTTGCCCACTTTTGGCCATGTCTAGAGGTAGTTGAAAACACATTAGATTGGATTGCTTTTGTAGTTTAAACACTCGAAAATGTAGTCGAATGTGTTCAAACAGCACAAAAGACGCCTACTGTCGGCCTATTGACTTAATGTATACACAGTATGAGAAGCTCACTAGTAGAACACAATTTAAAGGGGTGAGGAATTGAGAAATCAACTTTCAATTGAGCTTTTGATATATAAAACATCATGGTAATATAAAAATATCCTGTAAGTTTTAGAGCTGAAAACTTCATTTTCAGTCAAAGAAAAGCTTTTATAGACACCAGGCCCTCAAAACTATCGTGTGCACAACTTTACGTAATCATGTTGTGAAACACCGCCTCTACAGTATAATAAGCACGTCGAATTAATTAGCCCCGCCTACAGACTCATGGAGCTGTTCGGATCACGCTAGCCAGCTGAAATAAACGAAGATGTTAAAGAAGATAGCAAGATATTGCGCTTTTCCTGGTTGTGAAAGAACATAGTTGCTGCATAAGCTTCCTTCGGATCATAATAATTAGGACAGGGTAATTCGACAGGAATGGTGCAACACACTTATGTGAGTAAATTTCTATGTAATAGTAGTCCTGGGGCTGTGTGTTTTCCAGATGGGCTTCCTAAACTTACGCCTGTCGTCAGGCGGGTGAATCTCAAATAGTTAAATAATATTGCTTTCTTGATCTGGGCGGTTCGCGCTTATATCCACCTATGGGGCGGGCCAAGTAATACAAAAATAATATTCCAATTAATCACGAGTGGATGAGAAATAAATAATTGTGTTTGTTTGATAAATACCTTCACCTGTATCTGTGATTGAGAGAATCATTCCAGTTGCCGCGTTTTAAAACAATCCCTCCCTCATGTGAACTGAACTGACAGGGGAGCTGACAGGGGAGCTGTGGGCGTTTACTTCCAAGTCTCCAGTGCGGGACACCCATCAAAACCCAGTGTTCAAGAGAGAGCCTCAAAACCAGTGTAGAAAATATCATATTACTTATTAGTTATGATGTTTTGTCATGTAAAAAATACACAAACGTCATTATTTGACCTCAGACAACAGTATAAAAAAAAAAAAAAAAAAAAGTCATATCATGACACCTTTACACTATTTCGGCTGATTTCTAACTCACGCTCATAGCGTTTGCCGCAGGCTGGCGGCTGTCAGAGCAAAAGCGAAAGCTGCAGCTCTACGTGTTTTTGTTTCCATCTTCTCCATGTATCATCCATTAGACCAAAACGGACATTTTTTTCCGTTTTACATTTTCCTTTGAAGTCTGTGTAAGAATAGTTTGCGAGAGCTGAAGTGTAAACACGGTGAGGTTGTGAAAGTTGACTAGCAATTAAATGAGTTTATCTTTTTTGCGTGATGATGTATAATGTCCAACAGTCTCTAAAGTCCCATTTAGCAACTTGTTAGCAACTTGTTTTTGCAAGACAACTGAAAGCTTTAAAACAATCACAACCATTACTGATCTTTTTATGTCGTAGAATAAAACATGGACATATTTTGATCTTGTTTAACCACAGACATTATTTCATACTTTTAACCAAAAGCACATTTGGAAAAGACGATGGAATTGGAAGTACTAAATTGCTAACTTTTGGCCTACATAAAATTGATCATCCCTGCAGCACTCAATTACCCTAACTGAGTTTCCTGAACAGGATCCATCTTATTTGGATTAAACAATAATGTTATTTGTGCAGTGTACAATTACAAATCAGCATACCTTAATTAAATTGAAACCTTTTCAACCTCTTCCGCCAGCACTTGCATGCCGCTAAATGCACATGAGGACACGCTGGAATAAAACGAACACTCAAGCAAGCAGTTATCAATGTGCCACATGTGCTGCATTCTCTGAGGCAAACACGAAGGCGGGATGCTTGCCTTTGTTCCTCTAGCGGTTCATTGGAAGCGTTGGACTAAAGCAGTTCCAGGCGATCTGGCGTCTTGCAGGATTGTCTCTCGGGCTCCAGGCTGCAACTCTGGACGAGGAACTGGCTGGTGTTCAGAAAAACAGAGAGGCAAAGGTCACGGCCCATACACGGTGATACAATGGCGTAATATTTGTAGTAAATGTATGGGATTGACACTGTGACCCTAAATCATGTATAAAGGCGCACGGTTTCTGCATTGAAATAAATAAGTAGCTATGAACAGGAGAAAAAAAGATCAAGTTCAAGGTTGCATTTGAAGGCAGGAAGCAAAAACAGCTGGCTTGGGAGCGTTTAGAAGTGGGCCGCCATGGCATTGTCTATTTTATCACCAGTAATGTGTACTATTTGTTCCACTCAATGTGCAGCGAGAAGGCGATTTAGAAAGATTGATCTTTTCGCTTTTGTTGAAGACCAAACTCTGAGGCATCAATATATGTCCTGAAACAAACCTTGATTAGTTTCCACAAACCACAAAACAATATGTGCAGTAACAGAGATGCAGCCTGCTTTATTTATTGTGGTGTTGTGGTAAAGCAGCCATTTTAACAACATCAGTTAAGCACATCTGTACAGCTCAAATTACACTATAATGCACTGTAATTATGAGACATATTCCTCAAGGGGGGAAAAAAGTGCAATATAACCCACGATAAAAAAAAGCAATAATGTACGATATAAACATGACTGAGCAACATGTATCACCCTTTTACTATTCAACTGAGAAACAACAATATAGAACATTGGTATTTAAACACATGCATAACCATAATTAAAGTCTCATTAAAACAGACCGAAGGGTTATGCAGCAAAAGTGACCGGGTCATATAATTACAATAAAATAATGACCCTCATGTAAATTCATACTACCTTGCTTGACAAAGTTGAATATTAGCACCATTTTGGAATATTTAGAACCATATCAACAGAATGAGAAAAGAATGACATGAGCTGAAAGCCAAACTGTATATGCCAGTCAGGGCTCATTAAACATCAAAAGGGCTTATAATAAATAGTGTCAACACATCTGACTGCAATAGTTGGCTGTGTTGGGTTTACATTTTAAATCGCAAACTACAAATCAAAAGAAGTACATATCTACACTTCACGGCAAAATTGCTTACGTCGTTTAAAAGGTTAGTTCACCCAAAAATGAAGTTTATGTCATCACCCTAATGTTGTTCCACACCCTTAAGACCTCCGTTCATCTTCGGAACACAGTTTAATATAAATTTTATATTTAGTCCGAGTGCGTATCCAAGTGTATGCACACTTTACTGTCCTACAACCTGAACTTTATTCAGCATTGTCTTCTCAAGGTTTGTTGTTTTCAAACCTCAAATAAAGATTCCAATGGTAATGAATCAGCGGATTGATTCATGATTCGGATCACTAATGTCATGTGATTTCAGCAGTTCAGAATGATGAATCAATCCGACAACATCATGTAACAGAACCAATTAAGTGATGACCTGAGGTCAACATATGCATGTGATGGTCTGAAGACAACATCATGTAACAGAATCAATCGGTGATATAAGCTAATACTGATAAATTAGCTAATTTAAACACTTCTACCTGGCACTCAAAGCGAGTGAATCGCATCGCGCTGTAATGTCACTGTCTGTTGGACCGAGCTGCGCGCAAAGTAGTGCTGTTAGGATGCAACTTAACGCAACAGATTTGTGCGCTTTTTCAGAACCTTTGCTGTGACACTGGCACCCATATATGTAGCGTTATCACTTACGCAGTCTGTAATGTTAGCCCTGTTCAATGTAGCAATGGTGATTAATCTTGGCTGGTAATCTTCCAGTTAGCTCGCAAATGCAAACTAATGTCGTAGTAGCATACTGCTGTACACTAATATTATATATATATATATATATATATATATATATTTTTTTTTTTTTTTTTTTTTTTAATGAATGGATTTACCTTGTAACTGGTGTGCTTTTGACAGATGGGATATACGTAAATTAGAGTGCACTGCATAGGCGTTTTTTTTATTTATTTTTATTTGGCGGACTCTGCAGGCAGAGTGGGACTCATGGTGATGATGTCACAAACGCTGATTGGCTGAGGCAGTTGTTGTCCCAGGGTCATCACTGAAGCACATTGGTCTCAGGACAACAACGAGTTGGCTGTTCTGTCAATGTCCCTTTTGAAATAGTACAGCAATGACAATAATTTGAAAAGAACTTTGTTCAGAGCTGTACCAATTAGTGATGCTTGCCATAGCTAACACATCTGAATCTTTTCACAGTTTAAAAAAAATCTGCCAGTGAAGTATCACAAAATAAAATGAAGTGAATGAAAACAAGCCTTAACATCTTTGTTGCTTCTGAAGTAAATTGATCCTGTTTTAAGGATTGTGTGATACTTTTAGAGTTTTTTATTTATTTATTTTTTTTTTACATAAAAACAAGTTTAAAAATTTAGAACCAAATAGGCATGTGCCAATATCAATTTTTCATGTCGTGATTTATTGCTAAAGCTTTTATCACAGTATACGGTATTATCATGATATTGAAATAAGTTGCAAACAAAGGGTTGACAGTATAAAAGCTTTAAGAACTTTTCATTGTCAGTTTGGTAATGAATTAGCATGTTAACAACTACTGAAGCTGCATGTCTCAAAGTTTTACTGAACAATAACAAATAATCAGAATTTCTAATCATTAGGGCATGTTGTGGTCTAAAAAATGAAAAATTAAGTTTGAAAATAAATAGCCTATTAAGTGCAAATGTCCCTTGGGCTTGTTTACATCTGAGTCAGTGTCCTTTGGACGCAGAATACAGCGGTGTTGAGCATTTTATATGGTTGATGGGCAAAGTATTAAGTGCATTATAAAAAATGTAGTAATTTAATACATTATTTACAGTATTTTGAAGTGTCCATGATAACAACATCATGCATATTCATTACCGTGATATATCTTGTTGCTGAAAATCGTCACATGTCTAGAGCCAAATTTCGTAAACAGGGCAAATTAGCATGAGAGTTGATGGGAGTGTAAAGTTCCGCATGTGATCTACTGATGACACACACATTAAAGAACACAAATACTGCATTATCATTAACACAATGACCAACGCAATCCACCAGTTAGTCTGGTTTAAGACCAATAATTGATGCAAACACCAGTAAATTGATGAGTGCAAACATTAGTTAATCCCCTTGCATAATTATTTTAAATAAAGATCAGGCATAACGACAGGTGAAGTGAATAACATTGATTACCTCTTCATCAGGGTATGTGCTAATGGATGGGATATATGAGTGAACATTTTGTCATCAAAGTTACTGTGTTAGAAGCAGGAAATGCCGACCCCTGTCCACTGCCAAAAGGGGCAACAGTGAGTATGTGAGCATTGGAACTGGACCATGGAGAAAAGGAAGGTGGGATCCTGTTCTGATGAATCGTGTTTTCTTTTATATCACGTGAATGGCCGGGTGCTAGTTGTCACTTACCTGGGGAACCCATGGCACCAGGATGCACTATGGGAACAAGTCCAGCCGGTGGAGGCAGTGTGATGCTTTGGGCAATGTTCTGCTGGTAAACCTTGGGTTCTGCCATCCATGTCGATGTTACTCTGACACATACCACCCAGCTAAACATTGTTAAAGACCATGTACACCTTTTCATGGAAACAGTATTCACTTGTGGCTGTGGCCTCCAGCCACAAAGCAAAAATGGTTCAGGAATGGTTTAAGCAGCACAGAACATCGAGTTTGAGGTGTTGACTTGGTCTCCAAATTCCCCAGATCTCAATCCATTCAAGGATCTGTGGGATGTGCTGAACAAACGAGTCCAATCCATGGAGGACCCACCTTGCAACTTACAGGACTTAAAGGATCTGCTGCTAACATATTTGTGCCAGATACCACACCACAACTTTAGGGGTCTAGTGGAGTCCATGCCTCAACATGCCAGGGCTGTTTTGGCAGCAAAAGGGGGACCAACACTATATTAGGACAGTGTACTATAAAATGTAATGCCTGATTGGTGTACTCTCCTCCCAGAAATGTTGCTTCTGAAAAGGAAACCCCTACAAATGCATTTTCAATAAGCACAACTGCAAAAATGACTGTGTCCATGCCTTTTCAACACAACTTTTTTCACTGCATGTCTTTAGTAAATCCTGACGGTATTTTTTTAATGACAATGGTTGAAAGCTGTTAGTAAATCTAGCCCTTGGTCTAGTTTAGGTATAGCCTAACACATCTAGTTGAAAAAGTTAAGGACCACCAGCTACAACAGAAAGTTCTAACAGTAATAAACAAAATGCAAATCTTAAGATTAAATAAGATTAAAAAATTATAAATATTAAAATAGATAAGATTATTCTGATTGTTATCCTCAAAAAACCTCTGATCGACAGAAATCGATTTTAACGTAATAGAAGCCGACTGAACCTGATGAAGCAAGCAAAACGGGAGCTTGTGAGATTCCAGTGAGTGGTATGAGGTTCAAAAAAATCTCAGTTATGAAGCAGAATAATCACAGACAAGCCTATTGCACGGTACCTCCTGACTGGTGTAAAGGCGAGCCACAGACTCAGCCGAGCAGCAAATAATGCTGTGCAGAGGAAACCTTTCCCTGTCTCAAGAGTGTCCTCACTTCATATTTCCTATTGTTCTTCCGCTGTTTGTTTGGTTAAGTCTTCACCGTCATTGTTTGAGGAAGTGTTCTCCACTAGGCGAAGCGTTTCTCTCACTCTCTCTCCGATAATCTCCTTTCATGGTCTGCTTGGCACCACATTCACTTCTGCTCATCCACACAGTGAAGGAGGGAGGAAATCGACTTTTATTTATTTAGCTTGCTAGAGCTTATTTACTTATTTATTTTGTCAGAACAGAACAGGAACTGATATTGTGATTCTAGTCACCATTTTCTGCCGTAGTGTTTTGAATGAATTAAAATGTCTCTCTGTGCCTGCTGATTATTAACCTTGTGATAATTCCCTTTTGATTTTTCCTTTGTGGGCTCTGTCTCTTTGTGAGGAATTTGATTGTTTTGGCCCTTCAGAACACTTGAAGGGACCCTCGTAATCCTTATTGGTTCTCCAATCCACATATGTTCAAAGGTGTAACCAAATACATTTTTGAAAGCGTGGTAAATTAAGAATTTGCAATTTATTTATTTCACATCCGATGTTGATAGACCACTAGTCTAAAAATTGAGTGAGACATGTCCTTGTAACTATCTATGGTGGTTACCATCCTACATATACAGTATTTTACACACACGCATATTCATACACAAAAAGCCATTCATCATCCTCGTTGCTTATATTAGACACTGAAAAATATAGTAATTTACATGCAAATGTAGTTTTATTATATACATTGCAGCTGTCCTCTACCTCTAAGCAGGAAAATCCCACTGTTTTGAAACACGGTACCTGGTTTTCAATCTTGCTATTAGCCCGTTAATCAGTTGAACCGTGTTCCAAAATCCAGTTTTATCTCATTAAGTCTAAAATGGTCTAGAGCTCATGACCAGCTTGGATGAGGTAGAAAACGACCATATTTCAAGTTCCAACCCTGTTAAAGAAAATTGTGTGTGTGTGTGTGTTTATTTAAGTTCTCTTTTTCAGATCAGTAATGTTGGGTTTCGTCAATATTATAGTTATGTTTGCTTGCCTGCTTATGTTAGGATTTACCTGTGGATACAATACTATTGAAGCATGTCTGGATCTTCATCTTCTTCGTTGTGGGTCTCCTTTTATAGCACGTGTGTGACATAAGCGGATTCTCGGCCTCCCTTCAGAGGCACAACTACCCCTCAGACCCACTGAGAGGCATCAACTCCTGTATGAGAGAAGCCTGTGGCTCCACCTCCAGCCTCTGAGCACTCCACTCCAACTTGACTCACTGCACTGAGTACTCAACTCCAATTCTGCTCGCCAGATACCCGCTTCCACCTCAGGGGGTCATCGGTGCAGCTCTGTCACGACAGCCTAGAACTTTTCGTTATCTTATACCTACTCCCAGATCTTCACCTTCCACCAAAGCTTTCTCCAGCTAGCCTGTTCTCAATATCCCTTCACCCACCTTATCCAGCCCATTGCTGTCTTCTCATCCGCCCAAGAGTGCCAACTTTCCCCTCATCCTTTCTATTATGGCGTGAGGCAGTGCACTCCAGGAGGGGGCATACTCCCACAATTTCCCTTTGTTTGGACTTTTTGTTCATTTCACACTGTCAATCATGTGTCATCATGGACACTAATGTGATTTGTTATTCAGTTCTGGTGTGTGTCTTTATATGCTATTTACCTGTGTATTTAAGGTCCCATCCACACGAGGCCAGAGCTTTCCCAATTCGATCTTTTTTTCACCTTGTATCAATAAATATCTGCATACACACAAGGTCAATGAAATCGACTCAGAACGATGTAGCATACATAGTATATGACAGATCAGTGTGTGGCACTGTAATTCTGCCACAGAAATACACTAAAAACTAAGAAGAAGAGGGGGTGGGGCAAAATCGCACAGTAAAATGACAATAAATACATTTGCAACTTACCAGATTGTGTTTTATTAACTCCTAGACCTACCCCAACACTAAACATACCCTAACAATAATGCAAGTGCAGTAGTTAAATGACGCAATATTGATGTGCGCATGCCCAGTGCCCGTAGCTGTATCCTATCTAGTCTCTTCACATTTGGGATGTGGGGTGATGACACCACCGTTTCACAAAATATACAGATTGGCTGTACACGAAAACACAAGGGTGTCGTTTTCATATTTATTCACTTTGGAACCCGGTTTCAAAAAATTGCGTTTTTATGCTCCCAAAACACTGGATCCATGTGTACGAAATGCTGATATGGTACACAATTTATACATATACAGCTAAACGCACTCCGTGTGGACTAAGTTGCCTTGTTTTAGTTCAGTATTGTCACGTCTCATCAATTATATGGTTGTGTTTGCTTCCCTGCCTTTGTTAGCATTTACCTGTGGATATACTGTTAAAGTCTGTCTTGGATCCTTTTCTTCGTTGTGCATTACTACAGCCAGTGTGTTACAGTTAGCCAGACTAAGCTGATTTTTGCTAGTCTCTCAGCCAGGTCAGTCTTTTGGTTTTAGACAAGTTTAGCACACTTCAGTTGGCCAAACAGCAGTGTGGCCAGGAGAGCTTAAACCAGATGCAAACCACCATAGCTTTTTTTTTTTTTTTTTTTACATAAGCAGCAAACAAATCACACAAAATAGTAGGAACTATTCATTAAACGTTTCAATAAACATGTAAAAGAAATAATAAATAAATGTATTTAAAATAAAAACCATAACAATATTCAACTTTTTTGAAGCAATGCATCATGTGGCTACCTTTTCTGCGAGGCATATGCATGATGCTGCCTTATAATTTTGAAGGCATCTTTGAAGGAACAACCTGTCATAACAGCCTTCGAGTCTTGCTATCTATGATGCCTAAAAGTGTTGTGTAGGTAGACAGCTGACTAGGTTTTGGAACAGAGCTATGGAATTTGCTTTCTCAAGCAGAAGGCTTTGCAGTCTTTGTTTGCATGTTTGAGCTTAGTGTACAGATTTATATACATATGCATAAAAACTGGAATCAGCAGACTCGCTGAATCCTAAATACATCTGTATCCATAACAATAGCACCTTACCCATCCCAGCACTGTTTTGATCTAATCAGAAATATGAATATTTATGACATTAAAACTTATGAAATGGAAATTCAAATACAGTAAACACAGATGACTGGCAGATAATGTCTGTTTGCTTTTATAAATGCAGGGGAAAATTCATAAAATCAAATTTGCATGATACTAAATCTGAATTATTATGAGTATTATAATGTTTTCATATCTACTCAGAGGATGCATGTATTCTAAAATTGCAAAAAAGCTTGAAATGTCTGACATTATGTCTTATTGTAAAAAAAAACTAATATATATATATATATATATATATATATATAGAGAGAGAGAGAGAGAGAGAGAGAGAGAGAGAGAGAGAGAGAGAGAGAGAGAGAGAGAGAGAAAGAGAGAGAGAGAGAATCAACTCTTGAACTAATATATATATATATATATAGAGAGAGAGAGAGAGAGAGAGAGAGAGAGAGAGAGAGAGAGAGAGAGAGAGAGAGAGAATTATTTCATTCTCCGTTCTATTTATTTATTTTTTGACTTAATTACTTATTTTTTACTTAACTATATTACAATCAACAACAACAACAATAAAACTCTTTAAAATACATTTCATGACAATCACAGTAGTAATTGTAAGATTATGGTGAGTCATTTGGCCAGTATAGATCTAGCAGAAACTAGTGGTGTGTTACAAATTGTAAAATGGCTTATGTGTGATATTAGTACTATATTGCACGCCTGGAAAAGGCTCTCAGCCATTTAAGATTCAAGGACCAGAACTGTTGTATACATACATTCACATAATTATCAGCTTCTTACTCAAAGCCTTTAAGGACAAATATGCCAATGTTTGTGATGAAATGTCATCTCATCAAAACCAATTACAAGACTGCGGGTAAAAAAAAAAATGTGTAAACCATTCAACATTTTTTTCCCCTTGCTTCTGAGTGAAGATCTGCTATATCTGTCTTGTTGTGAAAAATAACTTCAGGCTTTTTGAAAGTGCCCTTTTATTATACCAAATTAAATTTGATCACTGAGCATTGTGTCCTAATTCTCAAATTCTTCAAAGAGCACGTCCAAAGCATGTCGCTTATATTGGGATTTTCAACATGACATCCTTGGAGGGGGGTGGCTAAATTTAAAAACGTAATTCCATTTGCCTGCGTTCACGCAGTCTTCCAAGAGTTTCCAAGAGTGAGCATTCAATAAATCAAAGACGGAGCAGCTCTCCGAGATTCCTGCTCGCATTCTCTCCTCATTTTGAGTACTATTATGGTCAAACTCCTGTCTTTAGCGTTCACAGATTGCCATGGATCGTTAGACCAGGCAGGGAAATGCATAACTTTGTTTTAGCCTAATGAGATCTCAGGACTCCTGTCTCCTACACCAGAGCAATAATGCACAGAAGAATGGAATTGATTGTGACCATAAGGGTTCAGATTTGTAATGGCCAGCAGTGCGATATGGGCTTTCAAGAACATGGAAAAATGTTGGAGAAATGCATTCCAATGACATCAGAACGCTGAACTTTTTGTAAAATGCACGTAAATTCAATTTAGAGGTTCTGTCAAGGGCAAATAAGAAATGTTGGTCAATAAAAAGGCCATCTGTATAGTTTCTGAGCAATTTACATCTAATAGAAGAAGAAAAAACGATACAGATATCGCATTTATCTCGACCCAAAGGAGATAGAACAGAAACCAAATTTTGATTCCAGCCTCAGAGTCTGATTACAAAACTGGTTTATGTGGAAAATCATATAAAAATTGGATTTTGGAAAGTTCTGTAAAAGCTCTCATTCAGTTTGTTACATTTTTACTGCATTTTATCAAACTAAAACATGTCCAATGTGCTGATAATGTTTTTTTTTTTTTTTTTAAAAGATGAAGAAATAAATGATCAATCATGACAACTTGGAATAGTTTGCCCATGTTATTGAATATGGCAATGTTAATGTATAAACATTTTAGCTTGCCTAATCAGCACCTATCTGGATGCATGAAAAATTATTATAAAGCTATTTTTCAGTCCAGGCTGAAAGTAGAAACTCTATGCTATTAAAATCAGCATTTCCTACATACTTTACTATGATTACGGTTGCTACCATTATGAGCCTCTTCGCATCGATTTGATCAAAGTATTGCATTTCCATGAGGTACTTGTGTTTAAAATGAATGTGCATGTACATATTAGCCTGGTTAAAACCAGACCATTCTCAGTAGTAACTGTATGATAATATCTGGTGTCCACCGCCACTACATCAACGTTTTTGCAAAATTTGGAATAACATTTCAGACCGACTGAAAAATGATCAGATTGACTGTCGAACAGAAAACATCAAGCTCTGATCGCATTTGCCCCCGTTGTAAGGCATCTGTATTGCGATTAGAATGTGATTTGCAATATTTTGAAAATAAAATAATATTGATGAGTCTTTGGAAAATTGTGTCTCACAAACTTTATTCAAATTCAGTCATTTCAGATGTGTTAGAACATTTTCAGACTTGAGCATAGTTACGCTAGTTATTTATTTACAATTATTTACAATTTTTACATGACTACCAGATCTAGTGTGAAGAAATATGCAGAGAAAGGCCAGATCCAGAGCTGCTGTTTAGTGTTAGTACATGATCACACTCCCCATCCTCCTCATCAAAGTAGCCGGTATAATACACATCTGGTAGCCAAATTCGGTAATATCTATTATTATTTGTCCTTGTCCTAGTTTTATTTATTTACTCCAATTTAAGGCCCCAACCCCAGCAAAAACATTCACTGGGAACTCATGGGCCGGATGGGCTGGGTTTGCCAGGGCCATAATTTAGCCCCAGTCCAGCCCTGATCATTGGGATGATTGATCGGTATAGTTTTTGTCCCGCCCCTCCTCCACTGTGATTGGACGGCTTTGTAAAAAATGACAGCGACGAGTGCTTCCTATTACCTAACATTAAACAGTACAAACAAAACAAAACAAAACAAAACAAAACAAAACAAAACAAAACAAAACAAAACAAAACAAAACAAAACAAAACAAAACAAAACAAAAGAGACAGAGCAAATCAACTCTTGAAATATTATTATGGTAGGCCTGCCCTACATAGTGCATCAAAATGCAACAACCCAGGCTCATTGGAAATACGTGACTCTGCCTACATTTTTGCAACACCCGAATTATGTACCTCCAGGTACGTTTACCTGCACTGTTGGGGTAAAACGTCCACCGGAGGCGCTAAGTGGTAATATTCTTTCTCCATGACATCATGACTGATCTCACAGAATGAATATTTATAGCCTAATTTTATATTTTGGAGTAACTAACTCCACTCCTACCCTAAACCTACCAACTCTCAACAATATAAAACACATAACAGTAACAGGCAAATAAATGTACAGTCAGTATTTATTGCAAAAACTGACCAAAAAACAGTATAAAAGTATTAACTCATGTTGCATTCCAAGTCTTCTGAAGTCATACGATATCTTCATGTGAAGAACAGAGTTGATCTTAATGTTTTAGTCGTTGAAATGATGACCACGCTCCTTTGCGAACAGAACACACACGCAAGCGTTCATTCATATTTCCAATTCAAATGATACACACAAGTTGAATGATGCGATTGGTCACGAGACACACGACAGCCAATGCTGTCAAAGCTGACCTGACGTTTCTTCCGGTGGCAATATTTGAAATGTATTAATATTCGGCGGATGGACTGGACGTTACTGATCGCTTTTGGGGATTTTCTTCACACAAATCAATCGTTTGGCCTCGGAACACTTGGGATATTTGTACTTTCTGAATAAATTATGTATGCAGTCATATCTGACTGTTATATTCTGTTTTTTATAATACACAAATGGGTAGGTTTAGGGAGGGGTTTGAGTTACGTGTTCAAAATGTGTCTGAATATGTGTGTGTCCACAAGGTAAATGGATTTATAAACATACTAAATAGTTTTTTTGAAAATGTAAAAATGCAGAATGTTTCTTGTGATGGGTAGGTTTAGGGGCTGTGTGTGTGTGTGTGTGTGTGTGTGTGTGTGTGTGTGTGTGTGTGCGTGTGTGTGTGATGGGTAGGTTTAGGGGCTGTGTGTGTGTGCGTGTGTGTGTGATGGGTAGGTTTAGGGGTAGGGGCAGTGTAGGGGGATAGAATGAAACGGCATTGATAAACACGCTAAAAAGCGATTATGCGTCTTGATAGCACGCCAAAATGGGAAACGAATTGGCGTGTCATATATACGCCATTTCATGAAATCAGTCTGGGAATGGAGAAAAAATATTACCACTTAGCGCCTCCGGTGGACGTTTCACCCAAAAAGTGCAGGTAAACGTACCTGGAGGTACATAATTAGGGTGTTGCAAAAATGTAGTCACGTATTTCCAATGAGCCTGGGTTGAAATGCAACATCATCAGTTAAATTAGAACACAGAACGTTCAAATGTTTTACGCACCATTTACTCCTGATAGGGTTTAAATTTCTTTCAAACCAACTAACCTTTTGAAAATAAGAATGAATCCTGAAATTTACGTTAGAGTGGCTTTACGAACGATTTACACACAAATTCGTTCCCACCGTGTTCCATGAATGAGGCTCATTGCATGCAAATATAGGCACCATCGTCCAAAACCTAAAATCAGAATATCTTCTGTTGCAGAAAATTCTGTACATCGCTAATTTGCAATGCCATACAGGTGGATCAGGTTTTCAATCTGCAAAACGAGCAGAATCAAGGACTATTTCATGACAAATCTAACTTCCCTCTGTGTTACTCTCTTTTCCCATCTCTGGACCTGTGTAGGCATTTCGCTCTCTCACAGAATCGCTGCTGCCACACAGCCTGCCTCCTCCATATTGTTCCCCGGGGGCGAGCCACCTGCAGCAGCCTCTGGTTGCACGAGCAGATTGCCATCACTGGTAATTGAGACTGCGGAAGAGCTCGGAGACATTTCAGCAAATGCTGGATCGGAATAGATAGCAGAGGCAGCACGGAAGGAGCGACGTGAGGATGGGCATCCGCACGCAGCGAGAAAAGAAGACAAAAAACGTCAATGCTGAAGAGGTTCTTCCATCCCATGATGCCTCAAACAGGCCTGTCAGTGCTTGTGAAAAGCACATCAGGAGATGAATTCAGCCCGGGGCTTGAACACACAGATATGGCCTTGAGAAAGATGAGGCGCAAGCTAGCAGATGAACTCGACAGAGGAACTATGAAAGACTTTACAGACGTTGATATTTACACACTGCACGGCAAAGGTTGCACTGAATACGTCTTTGAGCTGTTGGGTTTTGCAGAAATGAGGGATAAAGGGTGTGCTGTCTTCACCTGTGCGCCTGCACTCAAAACTCTCTCTGTGTCATTTCCTCTCGTCGCTCTTCCTCCTCGGTGTCAGCATGCCCTCCTCCTCTCCTTTCATTAATATCTACAATATGATGGCTTTAACGACAGCGCTGCATTCATTAATATCTCCCCCTTTAAATGCCACTCTCTCGCGCTGCGCCAAAATGAAACGCCACCAAATCAAAACATTAATTAATTACGTCGCCACCTCACCAACCTTCAGCAGGCTGACATTTTCTCTCCCTGTCTCTCTGATGAGTGAGCTGGGTTACGGCTTGGTCTCCACAGGGCTCTGCGTAGCAACGGTGCCTGCGGCTTTAATGCAGGAGAAGAGAGATACAACAGCGGTTTCTGCATAATGACATAGTGTAGTACGAGTGCCCACTAGTGGACAAACGAGGAAGTGTCAAGATGATACGCAGGAAAAAAAGCCTCCTTGTTTTGCTCATGCTGCAATCTCACACGTCTGGAAAAGCAGCTGCCGTATTTCTCAGTCCTCGTATCACTGCTATTTACCCGTTAAAGGAATAGCTCTTCCAAAAAATGAAATTAAAAGTCTGGCAACATTCAAGTACCCTAAGGTCATCCCAAACCCAAAGCCGTATGACTTTCTCTCGGCAGTGGAACTTCAAGAGATGCTATGCAGAATATCCATGATGAACAATCTCCACATTACTTGAATAAGTTCTTAAATCAATGGGTTTGTGTTTGTAAAAAACTAATATATCATTACATGTACACATTAGAGAAATTATATACATGTATTTGGTGGTACAGTTAGGTATTAGGTATATTGAAAATGTTACATTTTTTTTCTATCACCATATTATATAGAACAACCTGACATAGATGAATAACGAGTTGAATTTCTAGACGTGTGGATGATAGCTTTCCACACAAAGCTATCATCCACACTTCCCATCATTCACACCTCCGAGTATTGACTTTTTTTCATGGTGTTTTGTGCCAATTTTGAGCTCTACGCCATTCGTCCCATATATTTTCCTTTCTATGAAAAAAAAACAAACATCATCTTTTGTGTTCTTCAGGAGAAAGGCACTCGCTGTTTTAAAATGACACGAGGGTGAGTAAAATGACAGAATTTTCTTTTTTTTGAACTACTGTTCACTTATCTTAAAGCTGTATAGTTTGCAAACACTTGAACATAAAACATGTACTTCTTTGTCACACTTGTTACTTTAAAGGAACTGTATGTATTTCAGTTAATCATACAATGGCCTGATATGTCACTAGACATTAAGAAATCA
Organism: Pseudorasbora parva; assembly: GCF_024679245.1. NCBI lineage: Eukaryota > Metazoa > Chordata > Actinopteri > Cypriniformes > Gobionidae > Pseudorasbora > Pseudorasbora parva. The sequence continues at coordinate 8,090,927 of NC_090183.1, forward strand.
TGTTGATTTCAAATACTTATATCACTGACAACAGTAGTCCGGCCAGGATATTGTCATTTAAAAGTTGTTGTTGCAGACCTCAACTGATGCTGATGTTGACATTTTGTGTTTTGGCCTGAAGCTCCACCCTCCGCCTATCTACCAATCACGAAGTCCGTAGTTTTTTTGCTCTAGTTACCACAGCTGCAGCTACAAACGTTCCTGCTGGATCCTGCAGCCTATCTGGCAACCTCGAGTCCGGGGGGAGGGGGAAATGGGATACACCGCTCTACAGTCATTTAAAAGTCATCAGTACCAGTTTTGGCCACAATCTTACATACTCTTCATTTTAGAAAGAGGACATGTGGTATTAGCATAAAGTTCAGTCCCATCCAAAAGCCGGTGATTCCGAGGTCATTCGCAGAGCACAGTTCCTGACCTCACAGCTGAAGTAGAGGTCCAACAGACGCTTGTTTGGTCTTATCACCTTGACCTTTCACCAGGTCAGCTGCCCAACCCAATCAGCTTCTATCAGGGCAGTTAAAGCACAGAAGTGCATCCCTGTCCCCTGCTCTTGCTCCAGATTTAACACCTGCCTTTATTCACCTTTCGTATATCCCTAATCAGTCTTTCTGACCGAAAACACACTCTCAGGGGAGATGCATTAACAAGGCCAGATCTGTGTGACATACTCACATAAACACACACACACACACCTGCAAACATAACCCAGATTTATGCATCGCCTTGCCATGACACAAATGGAGCATCTGATCCAAACAAACAAGCAAATAAACCCACCTCGCCTTGTTCCTACAGAGACCAAAGTTCATATTTGAGATATTTTCAAGGAACAATAGCCCTTTTATTTCAAACAAAGCATTCTCTAGCTCTTTTTATTTTCAAAAAACATATTCAAAGCTTCCGAGAAATGCCTTTCCCTCATCGTTTTCGAATATCTAGAGGAAGAACTCAAACAGGAATTCCAATAATGCTTGCGAGATGAACCGCAGAGGTTCAAAATCTATTTCACCATTTTCCTCAAGCATAAAGAAAGAAAGATTCAAAACTCAGTGCTGAGGAGCTATTAATGCGAATTCAGTTTCGAGCTGAGTCATGCTGGACATTTTCACTTATATACTGAGCTCAATCATCGAGTCTATTGAGAGTGAAGGGGACTGAGGTGAAAAAAAATGTGTTCACTGCTTTTGTTTGTGTCCCATACAGTGTAAATTACATGATATGAATCTCCACAGAGCTGAGTAGAGTAATAAATATGATAATGTCTATGTTTTGTTCACATGGAAACATATTAGAGGCAAAAAGTGTTGTCTTATTCATCATAATGCTTCCACTGGGTGCATTTTTGTATTACCTGGCCATTCAAAGCAGCATAACAATGCAGACATTATTCAGAATGCAATAGACCGGTAGTGTTTGTGGTTCAGCATCTCAAGTTTTTCCAATAATTTGCGTTATTGCACCTCGTCGGTCAGGCTGAAAACAGTAAAACAGGAGGCCATTTTTGAGGGACCCATCAATGTAATTTACTGCGCTCTTTTATAGCTCTGTAAAAGGACAAGGTTAGTCAAGGACGAACGTTTGGCGAGACAGTCGTGCTTGCATCGTGAAAAGTGCCCCTTTCTTACGGACCTTCCCAGAATGCACCTCTCTCCTCCGGCACGTCCTCGGTAATGGCTGAGCTGTAAAAGCGGTACGTGTGTGTGCACCGTCTGCGGACACAGATTAGAGGACACTCGCAGGACAGAGGGTGGCATACAAACAAAAGAGCATGCGCTCCCCATATTTGCAGGGCGGCGAGAGAGAGGGAGAGAAAGAGAGAGCGTTTTGCAGTGACGGTGATGTATGGCTTGTCACTGGCTAAGCTTTGCTCAGAATACTAATGGATCTTTTGGAGCACAAGATGGAGAGGCTGAATACGTCTCTTTATTTTTCTCTCTCTGCAAACGCGCAGTAACAGAGACGCTGCGTGCTCACAAGTGAGCAGGGGTTTTGCGTGGGATACTTTTTTCTCCCTTGATAAAAAGGATAAGGTGCTAACCTGGGAGCTGACACGCATTTGTGCAGCCTATAGCCGCTTGTGGTGGTTAGCGCTGTGACAGGGGATCTCTGGGCTTACGGTTATGGGAGATCTTGAACTCATCCTGACCTGGACCAGCTGGAATTACTTGTCTTGAATGGAAAACCAATCCAAGGGATCTCCACATGATAGAGGTCTAGAGGGAACACATGAAACAATTACCTCAAATCTAATATGACCATTTTGACTATAATGCCATCCAAAATATACAATCCTTGTATTGAATAAAAAATGAAAACTAAACAAAAGTATTTTCAGTATTGAGGGCATGGCACTAACTTTTATGTTCACCAGTCACTAGTTACTAGCCACTAGTCACTTTTTCACTGGCCATAATTTTGACATCGATAGCATGGGGAAAAAATATATTTTTCTTATATTATCGCATGATTTGGCAACAGGTATATTTAAGTCAATTTAAAACCTGACACACTGATCTATTATACTGTTACACATGCATTGTCTTTTTTAACTAGTTATGTTCACTTAAAACTCAACTGACTGTGTATAAATGAATACTCATCAAGATCAGCATTTTGACATTATTCTGTGTGTATTTGACTGTTTAAGTAGCCTGACTAGCCAGACTCACATCAAGATGTTGGGTCTGGGAACTCACCATTGTCAGGGCTCAATCCGAGAGGTGGGATAAATGGTTGTCTTTAAAACTCCCTCTACATGCAATTGGATAGCGCTACAACCAACCAGAGCAACGTAAAGCGGAGCTATTTGATAGATTAAACTTACGCGGTATAACTTACGCAAAACTCTGAATGCATCTTCCCTTCTGCAGAATTATTTCAGTGCTGTTCTTTGTTCTTTTCTCAAAGAAAAGCTTAACTCCAAGTTTTCCAGAGTCGTGGCCAAAGCTGATTCAAAAGATCGCCAGCTTCTTTGTTTAAAACTAGCTCAAGCAACCTCCTTAACTCTGCCGTCATTGTGTTAAGCCCGCCCACTGACTCTATACATGATGTGATTGGCCTGACCAGAGTTTGTTTTTTCCAGCTCACAAGTCTATGGAGAGTTGCTAGACGATACTGGCTGCAAATTAGATTTGCTGCCGCTAGGGCGGGTCTAGATTTCTAGACTGCTTTTTAAGTGCAATAAGTAGTGAAAAAGAAGTCAATTTAGTATTGAGAGGTGACTTTATGTTTGTGTACTTTTAATTAAGTAATTAATAATAATTAGTTACATTTACATAGAAATTTGCTTGGCACTCAAAGCACTTTACATTGAAGAGGGGAATCTCCTCAACCACCACAAATGTGCAGCATCCACATGATTGATGCAAACGCAGCCATATTGCGCCAGAACGCCCACCATACACAAGCTGATTGTTGAAAAGGAGATGGAGTGATAAGACAATCAGGTTATGGGGATGATTAGGAGGCCATGGTGGACAGGGGACCAATGGGAAAATTTGGCTAGGATGCCGGGGCTACACCCCTACTCTTTTTTTTCCGAAGGACATACTGACCTCAGAGAGTCAGGACCTCGGTTTAACGTGTCATCCGAAGGAGGGGGCTTGTTACACCCACAATCCCTCGCCGAAATTCCAGCCCTGTTACACCACAGGTGGTATTGTAAATTTATTCTGCATAAAATTTGTATTGGAAGCATTTCGGTATTGATCTATGTTTTTGACAACACAATTTCAGATGCCTTTTTAAAAGACTACAATTGAACCCATGGCTAGAGTGATTTGCTGCTAAACAAGCATTTCTTTTCATTATGATTGTTGAAAAAAATGTCATGCTGCTTAATATTTTGTGGAAACTGTGATTATTTTTTCTGGACACTTTAATGATTAGAGAGTTGCTGTTAGCAAGATTAACACACAGTGAGTATTAGTTAAATAGGGGCTGCATCCTAAAAAAAGTATGAGAGAAATGCTGAATAAGATTTACTTTACACACAACAAATTCACTACCCTTGTACTGTCTCTTGTTTATGAGGTTAAAAAAAGAGAAAAATAACAATGGCATAATATGCATCTATAGAAAGCAGAGTTCAGTATGCAAATAAAAATCTAGCTTGTGGACAGCTCATAAATTGGAAACAGCTCAAGGAAGACAACCCTATAGCTTATAGGAAATACTTATTTAAAATATGCTAATTGATCTGCAGTCACACAGCAAGTTTATAACTATAGATTTAAATTGGCTAGAGCAAAGGGGGAAAAAAAATAGATAACAGTAAATGGAGGGGTTGGGATATGTTATGGACACAGAGTTACTCAGTAGACCTATGTTCAAACACAAATACAGTTTGGTCCATCTAGCTTTAAGAAAAAAATGTTTTTTTGGTATTTATTTTTGTATGCTTTATTATTAAACTCAATGGATTTTTTTCCCGTGGATGATGGTCCACTTGAAGGAAACTCTTAACATTCAAATGGATTGCCTGAAGCCTCACTGAACCCACTTCTGACTGTAAACATTTTTGACTGCAACAATATTCTTTATTAGGCCTGTGTAAATATGCATTCAAATGTAATGCATTATGCATTGTTACCATGTTGCTTGGTCTTGAACATCTTTTCGGCTTTCATGAAACCTATTAAATTATGTAAAAAAGTAACTGTGCTGCAAAAAATTGCAGCAAATGATAAACGGCATTAGTTTCGCTGTCTCAAAAAAAAAAAAAAAAAAAAACACTTTCACATACACACACATTCTTCTGTACCAACTCATGTGTCCTTTGCTTTTAAAATAGGACAATCATCCATGAAATGCACCCTTTCTGCATCATACTTTCTATACTATTCTAACACATTGTCATTTCCTGCCAAAAATATATTGTGCTCACATCTCACATCTCACATCACAAGTATTTGCATCTAATTTATGCGCAGGGAGCCATCAATGGCACCAGCATTAGCACAGAAATACACTTGTGTGTAAGAGCTAACTGCTTAATTCTCTATGTAATCTCCATTGGCTCTAATTTTTCTAAAGGGAGGGAGGTCGTATGCGTGTGAAATTGTCTTTCTTAGCAAGAGGCATACCTTTATTTCCCTGTACACACAGAGTCTGATTAAATCAGGGCACTAAGAAGGATAATTGTTTTGTGCATTAACTTGAGTTAGTCAGATTGCTTCAGGTAAGACCCAATTTAAAGTAAGCCAAGAGCTCTTTATGCAAGTGATCAATGCTTGACCTGCCGTGCATGGTCTGTTCAAGTGCACACTTGATTCTTAAGAATCTTAAGAATTGCTTTCAGTGACATGATACTTCAGTGTAACAGCCTTCATTCTAAAACTGGGAAATGTAGGCTAAATTGTGTAATTCTCCCCACTAGTTAAAGAAATAGGGTGAACAAACGGTGAATTGTAACTCTGTGGTGAACTATTTCTTAATGGGGGTCCTATATGCTTTTCAACCCTCTTCAGTTGCTGTTTGAACATGAAAAAGGTCTGCGGTGTCACTCCAAAGGGAGTTATTCTCTATATTAATATAGCTATATTTTTCTGAACTCCCTGAAACAAATAATTCCTGCCCAAGCACAAATAAATAAATGAACAAAGATTGGGGCGAGACCTGGTTCAGTCGTGTTAGTAGAAACTTCAGTTATCGTGACACTTTTGAGTTGCTCAAAGCAGTTGACCAATTACAATCATAGACTGTAAAAAAAGTTGGACTCCCACCCAATCAACAACTTATTGTAAAATAAACAGTTGTGGAAATGTAGAGATTAAAGTTAAAGCTCCGATCTCCTCCCGAAGTTCCTGAAAAGTGTCAGTTAGTGCCTCAGTGACTACTTCACTCAGAGAAGCCGTCGATCTCAGCTGTCAATCATGACGTCACACCCCCGTTTTTACAGCATCAAATAACTAAATACTAAATAAATAGGTTTCAGTTAAAGAGCAAACAGCCTAAAACTAAATTTATTTGAAGTGTAATTTGACTTACAAATTAGTTTGTCTAAAAGACTCCCTTGTCTGTTATCGTGTGCAATCAACCCAGTGTGAACAGGCCTTATGTCCCATAACATTTCATGGAGTGGCTTTATAACCTATACTGCCTCCAGTCACCTGGGGGTGATCGAGACACTTTTTTTTTAGGACTCGTGTGGCACACTTGATCAGAAAATGAACCTCATTGGTTCTTGTGGAAGTTAAAACGTGCTGCGTAACTCGAGAATGAACCTCATTGGTTCTTGTGGAAGTTAAAACGTGATGTGTAACTCGAGAATGAACCTCATTGGTTCTTGCTGAAGCTCAAACGTGTTGCATAACATGAGAATGAACCTCATTGGTTCTTGTGGAAGTTCAAATGTGATTTGTAACTCGAGAATGAACCTCATTGGTTCTTGCTGAAGTTCAAACGTGCTGCGTAACATGAGAATGAACCTCATTGGTTCTTGTGGAAGTTCAAACGTGATGTGTAACTCGAGAATGAACCTCATTGGTTCTTGCTGAAGCTCAAACATGATGCATAACACAAGAATTAACCTCATTGGTTCTTGCTGAAGCTCAAACGTGTTGCATAACACGAGAATGAACCTCATTGGTTCTTGCTGAAGCTCAAACATGATGCATAACACAAGAATTAACCTCATTGGTTCTTGCTGAAGCTCAAACGTGTTGCATAACACGAGAATGAACCTCATTGGTTCTTGCTGAAGCTCAAACGTGCTGCGTAACACGAGAATGAACCTCATTGGTTCTTACAGAAGCTCAAACGTGCTGTGTAACACGAGAATGAACCTCATTGGTCCCTGCACATTAAGCGAACATGCTTGAGCTTCCGTTTACCACAACTGGTGTGTGAGTTGATGCATGCTTATATGTGAATAAAAGTCTTAATTCCATCTGTTCATCATATAAAAAAGACAAATTGGATTAAATCGCTCAATTCATATGGATTAGTTTTACGATTTATTTATGAACTTTTGGAAATATCAAAGTAATAATTGCATTGTTGTCTATGGAGGGACAGAAAGCTCTCGGATTTCATCTAAAACGTCTTCATTTGTTTTCTGAAGATGAACAAAAGTCTTATGGGTTTGGAACGACATGAGGGTGAGTAAATAATGACAGTATTTTTTGGGGGGTGAACTATATTTATTTTTATTTCAGGTAAAGTATATTTAATTTTAATTTTAAATGGTTTTAGCTTTGATAAGGAGCCTCCAAATAGTGAATCTGATGGCTGCATGCAAGCTGAGGTCGGTTATTACCTGAGCAGGTGTGAACAGCTAGCAAAGCAAGAGTTCTATAGTGATGTTCACATCTCAGTGTCTGTTTTAGGACTGAGAGAAATGCTGTAGAACTTGTCTGATTACCGCTGCTCCATATCACCTAATTCAGGTCAGTGTGCCACCTGCTGCTCGCCTGGCCTCCAGGGTCGCTCCAAATCAATGCCATGACCCAGAGGAAATCACCCCTGTCTCCCGTAATGCTAGTCTCGCACTGCACTGCACCTTCTCCGGTATTACATCAGACAGGCAAGAAAAACAACAGAGAGAGAGAGAGCGAGAGAGAGGGGAACATTTGTTTGCAAATAGGGAAACCACATTTGTTTTGTGCCATATTGTGCTCTTATTTTGTGGGCAAAAATGCAAAATCTCCCCGAAATGATATGCAGAACTATTAGGCACAAGCAGGAAAGCACATTTGTCTTTGTTTTTTCACAAAGATGAAAATAGGAAAATATCAAAACAAGGTCGTTTTGGAGTTCTGCAGTGACATCTGGGTAAAGAACAGCATGTTGTTATGGCAAGACAGTTGAATTTTACTTACGACATTCAGGTTTTTTTCTTCTAAAAATATGGTGGGCGATTCTAGGTGACTAAAAATAAATCGATAATTCTGACTTTTACTATATGTCCTATGTATGTGATATGATTTAATGATTCATTATTAAGATTTATTTAACTGAACTCAGTATGCTGTTAAGGGAGAAAACAAAACTTTTAAATTATAAATATATAACTAATATACAATACTATCTCTTTTACATTATAGTGGGTGGAAATTACATTAAATCAATTTTAAAAAATCTTTTCTTTTTTTTATTTCATAATTATTCCCTACCATAATGTAAAACTGTTGTTCATGTTTGTTTTTGCAATAAAAGTATCACTTAAAAAACAAACAGCAACAGATAACTGTTCACAATGCTTCCTGTGATGACTTGTCCAGTTGTTTCTAAACATATAATGTTTCCAATCTTTTTTTTTTTTTTTAAAACAACCCTGCTGATCTTACTGTAATATCACATCCACCAAATAAGACATAAAATAGTTCCGCATGAATGAACGCTAAAAGAAAATACTAGAATGTTGTTTCTTCCGTTGTTTACAGACCTGGAAGTTGAGTCATCATCTGATAAATGCAATAAGATGCAACTGCTCACACTGACACACACCCAAGCACACGCCGAGCTCTCAACCAGATTTAGAGCATCACTTGGGGACCGGCTTCTGATTGGCAACCCGGGTGTTTTGTTTGTCTCAAGAGGCCCGGAAATTCCCTCTCCCTCCCTCAGCCTTTTTCTGTTCTTTCAATTCACTTTCGGCAGAGGCAATCTTTGTCTCTCTTGTTCCCTTGTGATCTCTCACTCTTCAGCAGTATGAGCTCCGAGGCTCTGCGTCTCTACCTGACAGTGTATGGAATCTGCCTATCAGAGGGTTAGAGGCCTCAAACTGTCAGTCTCATGAGAATTACTTGCCTACTGGCAAATTAACCTGTTTGACCAATCCCTTCCTGAGAATCCTCAGTCGTTTGGCTGAGGGATCATGAGGACACATGAATACAAACACATGTACACACTCACGCACGCACATCTCATCTCCCGCTAAGCTCTTCCTGTAGTAATTTATTCAAAGTCCCCTTGGATTTGTGCTTAGAGGACGTTTTATGGGGAACTGACCTGGATCATGTTATTTTGGGTCTTTCTGTCACTCTGCTGTCATGCATGGCTGTATAGTTAATGTTCCTGCCTTTCAGTCATGCGGGACTTTCAATTATTTTACAATTATATTGTATCATTATCTATTGTTTGTCTTTCTCTACGCTTGAGCATCTATCATCCATCATGCATCCATCCATCCGTCCATATTTTTTTTTCTTTTATTTATGTGTCACCATAAAGCATTTAGGGATTAATTTATTTATTTTATTATAATTTTAGATGTTGCTTACTAATGCTTTACCCACAATGCTCTGTATGCACTGTCAAGCATGTTGTGTAAAATATTGATTCAAAGGCAGCAAATCTTTACCTAACATTGTGGTGGTTGTGTGGTAATTATTATAGAAGTGGAAAGCTGAACATTGAATGTTTGAAAGTGGAACACTGATGGTTCAGTCTCCCATTTAAGGGGTAGTTCGCCAAAAAAAATAAAATAAAATAAAAAAATATGTGATGTTTATCTGCTTACCCAGGGCATCCAAGACATAGGTGTGTTTGTTTCTTCAGTAGAACACAAATGAAGATTTTTAACTCCAACCATAATGCATAATGCATGTCAATGGGTTCTATTTCTATGAGAGTCACTATGAGAGTAAAAAACACAGACATCCTTGTGGCTCGTGGCGACACATTGATGTCTTAAAACAATGCTCTGAGAACTGACAATAATGCAAAATGTGTACCTTGAATGCAATGTAAGTCGCTTTGGATAAAAGCGTCTGCCAAATGCATAAATGTAAATGTAAATGTAAAACACGAAATGATCGGTTTGTGTGAGAAACCGATCAGTATTTTTTTACCTCATTGCAGGCAAATCTTATATAGTATTCCCAACATCATTACTCGTTGAATAAGGTCAAAATCCCGGCGCAATCATAGACATATTTGTAGATTCCTCATTAGTGCCTGCACAGATCAGGCGAATGAGGCATCTATGTAAAAATGTTTATGACCACGCCATTATTTTGACCATATACGATGGAAGTAATGGCGTTGGGAATACTAGATAATATTTGCCTGCTATGAGGTAAAAAAATAACATAAATACTGTTCGGTTTCTCACAGAAACCGATCGTTTCGTTTTTTAAGATATCAATGTGTTGCCACGAGCCACAGGGTTTAATATGGATTTGTATGTTTATGTGTTTTTTACTCTTATAGTGATAGTCATATTGATGACTTTCTAATGTGAAACATTTTTCACAATAAGGATGAAATTTGAAGTATTTGAAGTGAAATTTTTATACATTAACGTATACATGAACATTATAAAGCACAGCTAAAACTTGATACATTTTGTTGGCTTACATAAAAAGGTTTATAAATTGGGGGATATAGACTAAGTCACTTACCACTTGTGAAAATGCCTCCATTTTAACTTTTTTTAAATTTATTTATATAATTTTAACACAAATATATTCCATTTAAATGGATATCGCCTGTGTTGTTCGAAACATAACCCATGTGTGAGTCCACTGAGCCCGATCTCATGAAAATGCATATAAATGGTAAGAGTCAGCAATCTCGAGGAATGTTTACGCAAAATGAGTTTTTGCGTGCATGTGGTATGAAGTTTTTCGAGTGCAACCCCACCCCCATCCTACCCAAGAGCATGTCATAGGCTCCATTTACACTGCATGGTTCAAGAGACCCAATTCAGATTTTTTCCTCTCATGTGGCACAGATCGGATATGACATGTGAACGTGTAAGCAGTAAAACAAACGGATGAATTCCGATATCCTCAGATCGGATTCAGGCCTCACTCATATGTGGTAATAAATCCGATATGATTCGGATGCGTGCATTAGCGTCTGCCATGTAAGCGGTCAAATCGGATATTCCCCAGTAAATGCGAGTCGTACGTCATTGAAAAAAGGACGGAGGCGAATGACGTCAACTCAGGTGGATGCCATCTGCGATCCAGTGTTGCCAAGTCTGCGGTTTTCATGCAGAATTGGGCTACTTTAACACAGTTTTGAGTTGCAATTGGACAGGTTTTGTTGTGAAAACCTGGCAACCCTGTCAAGGGCTCTCCTCTTTTTCTCCGTCTTAAGTGAGAAATGTTTTGCCGACCTTTAAAGATGTGTGGAACAGTGCAGACAGCAAAACATTGTGCAATCATTTTGTCTGCGTCCATTGCATATCGCACTGTTTTACTTCCTTTCACCGGTTAAGAACGTCTTGGGCTTGATACGGGTCGCTTTTGAAAAGATGATGTAAGCGGGTCGTCATAAAAATCGATATAGTCACCAAATCGGAATTGTGCATCAAGACCTGCAGTGTAAATGCAGCCTTATACATGCCATAAATATCATATCATGTGCACGCCAAAACTCATTTTGCCTTATACATTCCATGAGATTGCACACTCGTACTATTGAGTGTTGGTAAACTATATAGTCCGACTTCATTCACCCCACGGAAATCATATTTTCACTGTCTGAATCGTTCCCTATCCTTGTTCCCTACCGCCTATATTGTGCCATTTAACATATGGAAAGTAGTAATATTGTGAATATTACTATTACTAATATTATTAAAAAGTGATCATTTTAATTTCAGTGTATATTTATAATGGTGAGGCGGGATGCTTTAGTTTTAGAGCATTTGACTGGACAGAAAATCTGGTGAGAAGCTGCATAAATCATTGATCCATACTGGCGGAAGTGAGAGACTAAGCTTACAGTTGCTTACATTGCTTAGAGTTTAGTCATTATTTTGAAGCACACCAGCTTGTAGATAACTGTAAGGCTTTCATTGATTTAAAATAATAATAATAATAATAATAATAATAATAATAATAATAATAATAATAATAATAATAATAATAATAACAAAAACAAAAACATTTTAGATTATGTGTTGGTAACTTTTCAAAATTGGTGCAGTTCCCAATAAAGTGCTTCTTTATCAGGTGTACTACATCTGCACGTTAATCTCCAGGCCTGTAAAATATGTGGTTTACTCCGGTTCATGAAAGTTTTCATGAACTAGAGTGAAAGCATTTTTAAGCTAAGCTGTCTACCCTTTTGTTACCTGTCCCTAAGCGGCACAATGAAACAGAGACATTACTAATACAAATAAGCCTTTTTTTCTTGATTTGCAAAACATTAGCAACTCTCTACGCTCATACTTGAATCCTTAAAAGCTCCATGGACCCTTTGAATGTTGATCATTTCCTGCTGCGTCTGCAGTCAGTGTTCTTTCATAAGAGCTTAAAAAATTAAAGAGGTAATGCATTGAGTCTCTTGTTTCCATTTGGTTCCATTACTGTGAGACATTGTTTCTCTCTAACTGTTGTGGATGGAGAATGTAACAGTTCATGATAGGAGCCGTTCTGCCCAAGTCACGGTGATCACACTGACGAGTACATGCATCGGCCATTACAGAACGCGTCGGCTCGTTTTCTTTGCATAGCCTGACAAATGGAAGCGGCCAAAACGTATAAGGACACCACTGCCTTCAGATGGCAATTCCATTAGAGGACATGAACATTGGGTGAGGTGTATAAAATGGATTTGGAAAATGGTACACTAAGTGCAGCGAAAACCTTTCTGAGCTGCCTTGTCTCATTTTGTAACTCCTCACACACAATGAGTGGGTTGTCAAAGCACATCAAACATGTTGGGGGGATTCCTGCGTGCAGAGGGTTCAAACCTAGTGCTAAAAAGATTGACCAGGTATTGTTTTATCTTTGAATTTGGTGCCTGAGTGTGGCAACTTCTGGCGGAGAAATGATGTCTACCTGTACTTTCAAGGTAAGAGGTCAGATAAACTATGCGGTAACAGAACGGCAAAAGCACTTTGATATGCACAAAATACTTGGGCCTGTTTTTATAAAGCATCTTAGAATTACTCACAAGAACACTGCTAAGAATTGACTTAAAGGGTTAGTTCACCCAAAAATGAAATTTCTTTCATTAATGACTCACCCCAATGTCGTTCCACACCCGTAAGAGCTCCGTTCATCCTCAGAACACAGTTTAAGATATTCTAGAGTCTGAGGGCTTTCTGTCCTTTGAATGTAAGTATGCCCACTTGCTGTCCACATCCAGAAGGTAATGAAAACATCATCAAAGTAGTCCATCTGTGACATCAGTGGCAGATCGCGTGTCAAACTGGGAAACTGCTGAAATCACGTGACATTGGCAATACGAATCAATCTGCTGTTTCACGACCGTTTGAATCTTAATTTGAGGTCTGAAATCAAACGCGGAACAGAAGACAATGCTGAATAAAGTCATATTTTTTGTCATTTTTGGACCAAAATGTATCGTCGATGCTTCAAAAGAGTAAATGGACTGCATTTATATAGCGCTTTTATCCAAAGCGCTTTACATTTTTGCCTCACATTCACCCATTCATACACCAACGGCGATATCAGCCATGTAAGGCTCCATCCAGCTCATTTAGAGAAGCTGGGGTTTGGTGTCTTGCTCATGGACACTTCGACACATGGTCAGGTGGAACCGGGGATTGAACCACCAACCTTCTGGTTTGTAGACAACCTACATGAACCACTGAGCCACTGCTGCCCCGTATTAACTAACCAACTAACTAGTCTAACTAACCAAGTGATGTCACAGATGGACTACTTTGATGATGTTTTCATGGATTCGATGTTATGATGGATTCGAATCAGGAATTAATACACTGATTCCTAACCGTTCAAATCTGTGTTTTGAAATCGAAAAGGTAAGTAATTAATGACAGAAAATTCACTTGTAAATTTCACGCGTGAACTAACCCTTAAATGACCATTTTTGATGGTCTTGGTCTTGTCTCAGTCTTGACCACATTTATAATCGGTCTTGTCTCTGTCTCAGACTATGAGGACTATGGATTTCGTTTCAAGACCACAACTGCTGGAATATTACTACATTTCCGGTGCATTTTCTGCTTTATTTATTAACATCATAATGTGATTGGATGTAAAAATCACTCCTTCAGATGCAATAAATAACTTATGTTATCAATTATTGTGCAAGTTCAGAACTTAGGGATTGTGTTAAAAATGACACCAACATGAATACAAATTCTCACAAAAATCAAGATATCAGAGCAACGAAGTGACGAATAACGTTAGTTGTCAAATGTCAACAGAACACAACTGCACTGTGTTGCCAAGTTTGCATTTTTTTCCGCGGATTGTTTTACATGTCCGCGGGCTGAATTTTAGCAGGCAACCTTTCCAAAATAAAACACATTTTACCCCCCAAATGCCTTTTTTTTTTTTTTTTTAATGGTTAAAAAGCTACTGTTTTAGGTTAGTAGTTGGCGGGTTTTGTTGTAAAAACTTGGCAAACCTGTCTGCATGAACGCTGGAATAAACGATCTTTGCCGGTGTTGTAAAATAAATAATTTAATAATACACACAGTACTTACCACCATGATTATCATTTCAGAGAGAAATAGTAAAGGTGAATGTATATACAAACAAGCTCTCCGTTTAGGATTTGAACAAATTCAACACAAGCCCCTTGGGTGACGTGGTTGATTACGTTAATGGTTTTCATATCTCCATCACTGTCTAATGCCCGGCCTGACAATTTCATTGGTCTGAACAGTTTCTGTTCGGGCATAATCACTCCTCCACTGATTGAGTCCAGACCGAACTGCCTTAGGGCAAATGTTGTGGTTGGGGCTGGGTTCGGCTGGCATCCAGGTTAAAGGGGTGATGAATTGAGAAATCAACTTTCCCTTGAGCTTTTGATATATAAAAGGTAATGTAATATCAGAAAATCCTTTACATTTCAGAGCTGAAAATGTCCTTTTTAGTCAAAGAAAATTTTTTATAGACACAAGGCCCAGAAAACGATTGTGTGCTTCATACTTACGTCATCGCTCGACAAAACACAATCTCTACAGAACGTGTAATTCATTAGCCCCGCCCACAGACTCATGCAGCTGTTCGGATCACTAGCCTGCAGCAATAACAATAGGGAAGAAGATAGCAAGATATTGTGGAAGAACACATAAGCTTCCTTAAGCTTCCTTCAGATCATAATATTAGGAATGTGTGATACTCCAGCTCATGTTTTCACACCTTTAAGCAATATCACAAGAGCAAGACAGCATGACTGCAAACATTACATTGCCTTCATACAAACATTAAATACAATTATTATTATCCACATTATTAATGCATTTGTAATTTACAATTTCAGTAATCATCAGTACCACCTCTGCAGTGCAAAGGTGAATTTTGTTGTTAAGGATTTCATTTGGTTGGTGTAACAGCTCTATATAGTGTCTTTTCTAATTATGTTTATTCATTAAAAATAAAACTTGGTCTTGTCTTGGTCTCAACACACAATGGTCTTGGTCTCCACTTAGTCTCAGTTTAGGTGGTCTTGACTACAACAATATATGGAAGTAACAGTTTTTGATAAATAAATAAATAAATAAATAAATAAATAAATAAATAAATAAATAAATAAATAAATAAATAAATAAATAAATAAATAAATAAATAAATAAATAAATAAATAAATAAATAAATACATAAACCATACCATTCTCCACCCACGGTTCGGCACACACACCCCAGTTCATCTAAAATCTGACGATTCATCTATAATATCGTTTTTTGAAAATAAAAAATAACTTGCACAAAACACACAAAAACTTTATTTTTTGCCAGTCATGGGACAGGACTTTACTTATTTCATTGTAACCTGAAATGTCACTGGTTAATTCTGTTTTTACGGAAGTCCGTTGTGATTGGACGCCTGTGGTAAAACGATTAGACATGGCTTCATCATGGACCAGATGCAAGTGAGTCAAAAAAAAAAAAATACTGACTGATTATTAATAAAAATATGTCCCTACCAGATACTATATTAACTTTATTTATTATTTTCATGAAGCTGAAGACTACTGGGGGAAAATGAAAACAGTTATATTAGCTGTAGTTTCCTCACTATCACTCATTCTTGGTACTATAATCCTGTTAAAGGGTTACTTTAATTTTTCAAAAATGAAAATGTGATGTTTATCTGCTTGCCAACAGGGCATCCAAGATGAAGGTGGCAGGGCACACATATGAAGATTTTTTTTAACTCTAACCGTTGCTCGTACAATGCATGTCCATGTTTTGTTTTTTTTTCTAAAACCCACAATAAGAGTAAAAAACACGTACATACTAATCCATATTAAACCCTGCGGCTCTTGATGATACATTGATGTCTTAAGACACAAAATGATTGGTTTCCGAACAGTATTTATGTTTTTTTTTTTTTTTTTTACCTCATAGCAGGTGAATCTCATCTATTATTCCCAAAGCCATTACTTCCGCGAAGAAGGTCAAAACCCAGTGTGATCATTATATATATATATATATATATATATATATATATATATATATATATATATATATATATATATATATATATATATATATATATATATATATATATATCTCATTAGTACATGTGCATATCGGTCGAATGAGGCATCTATGCACATATCTAGCGCCAGGTTTTGACTTTCTTCGGCGGAAGTAATGGCGTTGGGAATACTAGATGAGATTCGCCTACTATGAGATAAAATAAAATACATAAATACTGTTCGGTTTCTCACAGAAACTGATCGTTTCATGTTTTAAGACATCAATGTATCGTCACGAGCCACAGGGTTTTATATGGATTCGTATGTCTGTGTTTTTTACTCTCATTGTGGCTCTCATAAAAAAAATAATAATAATAAAAAAAAAATACATTGACAAGCATTATACGAGCAATGGTTGGAGTTAAAAATCTTCATGTGTGTTCTACAGAAGAAACAAACACACCTTCATCTTGGATGCCCTGGGGTTAAGTAGACAAATATGAAATTTTAATTTTTGGATGAACTATCCCTTTGATGTTCATGGTATCATATCCCGGTATTGTTTGTGGTACATAGCACAATGTTTCAAGTTGTTGGCTTAAGTTTAATAAAGACTGTCATTATTTATACCTTCTTTATCATTGGACTTGGGCCAAATTAGGCCAAATTGTACCAAATGATACAGATTTTTATTTTATTTTAGGTAATATAATTTTTAAATTTTATCAATGCATTAAACTCTTATTTATGCAATTTAATTAAACTGAAAGCTATTGTCCCTGTTTTCCGTGCCTCATCTCTTTATTTGCAGTTAAAATTCTGAGTTTTTGTTTGTAATTTGTTAGTGTTGCTCACTACTTTATGAAGCCTTGTCAAAAAAAGAAAAAAAGAAAAAAAAATCCTTCATTTGCTCACAAAGGGAGTTATTTATTCACAAAAGATCTATATTCCATGTCCTCTGAAAATCTATTTTAATTTAAGATTTGCTATCCGGTTTAGAAAAATGCATGATTGGAATTTGAACAAGTACCAGTTTGTATTTATTTGTCATCTATTTGTCGCAAATGGAGTAAGAGACATTAAAGGGTTTTTCAACTTCAGTTAGTGTGTAATGTTGCTGTTTGAGCATTAAAAAATACCTGCAAGTTTACAAAGCTCATAGTGTACACCAAAGAGAGATATTTTATTTAACAGAATCCACTTTTCATGAACTACAACGAATGACTTGAGTCTTTTCGGGGCTTTGTGAGTTACTCATTTACTCATTTATAATCCCCGCATACAGAATACGCAAATAAGGAGCGCGATCACACGAAACCGCATATCAATAATATGAGTGTACAATGTCGTGGAATGTAAATTGCAAAGTGTGTTTTGGCGTGAATATGGTGCACAGTTTTTCGTGTGCATATGATGCGCACTTTATAGTTTATGTTTGTTAACATTCTTAAGTCTGAATCAGGCTTGAATTGGATTTAAAATTGTCAGCATTCTTAATAATTACACTAGAGCAGAAAAAAACTTGTGGTTATGGTAAGGGGTGCAACCAGCTAACCACAATCACAACATATTTTGTATTTCGGAAGGAGTGGCCTCATCGAAACTTATTGAACATTTTCCAAGTTTACTGCTACAATGGCGCCACAGACTTCACGTTTTTTTTAAAATTATTATTCACTGTGTAGTTGATCCTAGTAAGTACTCATTGTCACAACGTTCTTCTTCAACAAGGGAGTTTGGCGTCAGAACATTTGTTTCCAGGCAGACAGCTGAAGAACGCACATCTCACGGACATCCTGTAGAATCAGATGATGACTTCGAAACTGCTGAAGTGTTTTCAGAAAAGTGTGCCATATGCATCAGACGTTCAGACAACGATCTGTGGGTGTGACGTCTGAGGCTGAGACTAATCAGAACCCATCCTGCTTTAAAGATATTTAGCCAAGCTCCCACGGTCTCTCTTGAAGCCAATACGGAAGTAATTTAAACTGCAATTCCTTGACTGGCCACTAGGGCCACATGCTTCAGAAGGGAGCAAAATCTCATTGAGCCCTATGGTAAAATTACCAACATTACAGCAGAAAAAAAAAACAAAAAAACACATGTTTATAGCCTGGTACAAATTGTGGTTTTGATCTATACGGCTAATTATGACCTTCATGACAACTGTGAGGGGGGTACATTTTTTATAACTCATTTGTTTACATTATATAAAGCCTTAATGTTCTGCATAATTAAGAGTGTGGTTACATTAAGTGGCATGGATAGCCATTTATCCACCATCTATAGTCATTGCATCAGCCAAGCTCCGCCCACATCCCACCTCTTTGCCCATTTTCTGTTATTAGGTTGTGACTCGCGATGACACGTTGCCAGCTCGTGAGTTACTTTACACTTCAGAACGGCTTATCGGAATCCTATGGGTGACGTCACGGACACTACGTCCATATTTTTTTTTACAGTCTATGGCTCTAGCATTTAAAGTGGCATATGACAAAACTGCACCACTCGCTTAGAATAAACAGGGTTATCATTCAAAGGTATGTGTTAATATAGTTATAATAATAGGAGACACTGAAATACTTCCCTGATTTACCAAGGCAAATTGCAGCATCTCTACAGCATCGAATAGTTTTGATCCCAGAAGGGCAGCTTTGTCCTCAGTTAAAGATAGAATGTTCTTATCAATTAACTGGTTAGGTCACTCAATGCTTTCACCTTGGGCGGGAAATGTCCCACCAGAGACGGACTAGATTTGCCCTTTCTCTGTTTCTTGCACCTCTCCCCGCCTTCTTTCCCTATCATTTCATACCAAATTTATTTTCCTATCAGTTCTCCCTCTGCTTTAAACTTTGATTTCACATTGTCAGCCTGTTTGCTAGCCTAACAAGCCAGACCCACATCAAGATGTTTGGTCTGGAAACTCACCATAGACAGGGCTCAATCCGAGGGGCGGGATAAATGGTTGTCTTTTAAACTCCCTCTGCACGCGATAGGATAGCGCTACCACCAATCAGAGCAACGAAGGTGAAACAGAGCTCGTTGATAGATTAAACATTCGCCGTATCCGGTCGGCTAAACTACGAAAACATCTTCCCTTTTTAAGACTGACTTCAGTGCCGTTCTTTGTTCTTTTCTCAGAGAAAAGCTCAGAGTCGCGGTCAAAGCTGATTCGAAAGACCGCCGTTTGCCAGCTTCTGTGTTTACTAGAAGCACGCAAACGCAACTCGGCTGTTGTCATTATGGCCCCGCCCACCGACTCAATACATGATGTGATTGGCCCGGCAAGAGTTTGGTGATTACAGCTCAGAAGGGTATTGAGAGTTGCTAGACGACACTCGCGGGCAGATTAGATTTGCTGCCGCTAGGGTGCGTCTAGATTTCTAGGCTACCTGTTTGCCCCAGCTGTAAAAAAAAAAAAAAAAAAAAAAAAATCCCCATAAAATTGACAGTGAAAAAAAAAAAAAAAACGGTAGCTGTGGTTGCTAGAACTTTATCATTAAAAAATGTTACAGTAGCAACTGTGTCATTCACACAAACACTAAACACCATCATGGTGACACATGAATGTAAAAAAAAAAATCAATAAACATCAATTTATCAACATTAAATCATATTGTACATACCTGATTAGGAAAAGAACTAAAGCCCTATTCACACTGGATTAGTATTATCAACGGGACCTCTGGTGATTTGTAATAATTCCAGAGAATGTCTGTGAGTTTAACCACGTCCGAATCGGCCATGTCTGTATTTTGTAAAGTAAAAATTCCCCCGCAAATTACCTACCATATTTCACCAAACACCGAGGTCCTGTGATAATATTAGTCCCGTGCGAATCGGCATCTCTGTGATTTGGCTAGGATTAGGCGGATCGTATATCATTTTTGCAACGCTTTTTTTTTTTTTTTTTTTGGTGCGCATTTCATTCTTTATCTTTCACGAAGAATCAAGACTGCATTCATAATGCGCACTGTTATGAATTCCTGCACAGGTTATACTTTCACTTTAGAATGAGTACCAATTTGAAAGCAAATTGCTTGAATGGTGTGTTTAATATTAAAGGTGCCCTAGAATGAAAAAATGAATTAACCTTGCCATAGTGAAATAATAAGAGTTCAGTACATGGACATCACATACTGTGAGTCTCAAACACCATTGCCTTCTACTTCTTATGTAAACCTTGTGCATGAAAAACACCACAGAAAAATAAGTGATTCTCAACATAATGCCAACCGTGACGCAATCATTGGGGATCCTTTATATGCACATGCCCAACATTTGCATATGTCCAAACATGTTCATTGTCAGGGGGAACTGGTAAACAAGCTTCACGTCAGGATAGCGAAAACAGCAGCTCTCATGAAAACACTCCATGTGTCCACACTGTCATGCTCCAGGCTGTGCAGGAGAACTGAGGACTTTTCTACCCTTCCCCGGGATAAAACATTTCAACAGTCATGGTTGATGTTTATAATCGGATACCACAACAATTTAATTCAAAATTGTTTGTTTGCTTGGCCAATTTCAAGCAAGCTTCGCTCAGCGTCTTAAACTGAAGAAAGGGGCAATTCCAACTATATTCCTGCAAGAAGTAAGTAGCGATTTATCCACTTATTGACTGTTTAAACAATTTCTGATTAAATTGAAAGTTCTTAGAGAGACAGCATTGTCTAGATAACGCAACACCAAGTACCATACAAAACTAAATAGTGTGTCTAATGACAAAGGTTAATATTATTTTGTATTACAAAATACAACCATAGATACGTTGCTTACAGATCGTTCACTCGATCCTTCTAGCAAACGTCATCTTTTCCACCATAGTCATTTGACAAGGCTATTCCTTTTGTTAAAAAAATAAAAAATAAATTATATATATATATATATATATATATACACACACACACACACACAGGTCCTTCTCAAAATTTAGCATATTGTTATAAAGTTCATTATTTTCCATAATGTAATGATAAAAAATTTAACGTTCATATATTTTAGATTCATTGCACACCAACTGAAATATGTCAGGTCTTTTATTGTTTTAATGCTGATGATTTTGGCATACAGCTCATGAAAACCACAAGTTCCTGTCTCAAAAAAGTAGCATATCATGAAAAGGTTCTCTAAACGAGCTATTAACCTAATCATCTGAATCAACTAATTAACTCTAAACAACTGCAAAAGATTCCTGAGGCTTTTAAAAACTCCCAGCCTGGTTCATTACTCAAAACTGCAATCATGGGTAAGACTGCCGACCTGACCGCTGTCCAGAAGGCCATCATTGACACCCTCAAGCCAGAGGGTAAGACACAGAAAGAAATTTCTGAACAAATAGGCTGTTCCCAGAGTGCTGTATCAAGGCACCTCAGTGGGAAGTCTGTGGGAAGGAAAAAGTGTGGCAAAAAACGCTGCACAACGAGAAGAGGTGACCGGACCCTGAGGAAGATTGTGGAGAAGGACCGATTCCAGACCTTGGGGGACCTGCGGAAGCAGTGGACTGAGTCTGGAGTAGAAACATCCAGAGCCACCGTGCACAGGCGTGTGCAGGAAATGGGCTACAGGTGCTGCATCCCCCAGGTCAAGACACTTTTGGGCTACAGAGAAGCAGCACTGGACTGTTGCTCAGTGGTCCAAAGTACTTTTTTCGGATGAAAGCAAATTTTGCATGTCATTCGGAAATCAAGGTGCCAGAGTCTGGAGGAAGACTGGGGAGAAGGAAATGCCAAAATGCCTGAAGTCCAGTGTCAAGTACCCACAGTCAGTGATGGTCTGGGGTGCCATGTCAGCTGCTGGTGTTGGTCCACTGTGTTTTATCAAGGGCAGGGTCAATGCAGCTAGCTATCAGGAGATTTTGGAGCACTTCATGCTTCCATCTGCTGAAAAGCTTTATGGAGATGAAGATTTCGTTTTTCAGCATGACCTGGCACCTGCTCACAGTGCCAAAACCACTGGTAAATGGTTTACTGACCACGGTATTACTGTGCTCAATTGGCCTGCCAACTCTCCTGACCTGAAGCCCATAGAGAATCTGTGGGATATTGTGAAGAGAAAGTTGAGAGATGGAAGACCCAACACTCTGGATGAGCTTAAGGCCGCTATCGAAGCATCCTGGGCCTCCATAACACCTCAGCAGTGCCACAGGCTGATCGCCTCCATGCCACGCCACACTGAAGCAGTCATTTCTGCAAAAGGATTTCCAACCAAGTATTGAGTGCATAACTGAACATAATTATTTGAAGGTTGACTTTTTTTGCATACAATTTTCTTTTATTGGTCGGATGAAATATGCAAATTTTTTGAGATAGGAATTTTGGGTTTTCATGAGCTGTAAGCCAAAATCATCAGTATTAAAACAATAAAAACCTGAAATATTTCAGTTGGTGTGCAATGAATCTAAAATATATAAAAGTTAAATTTTTATCATTACATTATGGAAAATAATGAACTTTAATCATAATATGCTATTTTTTTAGAAGGACCTATATGTATCTTTATTTTATATCTTTTTTTTTTACTGTCAATTTTACGACTACTTTTTTACTTCCAAAAACTGTACATTTAACAGTATTTTACTGTTTAGCGTAAGGTTAGATCTATTACAGTTATTTAATACTTTTACCATTAAAATCATGATTTTTTTTTTTTTTTTTTTTTTTTAATGGTGTAGAAGCAAAAGGCTTCTCTGTTAGATATACCACTTGTATCCTTGGTAACAATTATCTATTTTAAAAGAAACCAGTGAGACACAAGTTATACTGTGAATCAATTCATTCTTTGCTGACTCTACCATCACTTTTATAAAAGTGTAAGGGGAAAAACACAATACTTGCTCATGTTAAATGCATCATGAAGGACATATATACGGCCTTGTAAATTGAATTTGAGCAACATGTGGGCAGTGATTGTTACATCTTTCGATGAGCTTCCCGCTGAGGGCAATGTGCTTCTCCAACGCATAACCACTTCGAAAAGAAATTTAGCTTACAACACCACTTGGGAAGCAATGGACTCCTATTCCATGCAAATACAGGGGTGAACACCTCTAAATATTTCAACGTTGACATCGGATTATCTTCTCTCTGTGTTAAAAAATGGATTCATTCAGGGAGTTTTTCAAGTGAGCAGAGGATAGAATAACAAGGCCTCTGAGGATGATGTTTTTCTCATGTTCTTCGGCTTTAATAAAACGTTAGGTCCTATCACATCAGCACCTTTCAGAGCACTAACACTTGCTTACCAGTGCCTACCCCCCCCCCCCCCCCTCCTTCACAAGCAGAAATTCAAACTAGCATTGCTAAAAGATTTACGGGATCATGCAAGTTTTACGAAGGTGAGTGCCGTAATGGGTTTTAACGGCAAAACGTCGAAATGGAGAGAGAGAGGCTACGCCACGCACAGTAGCAAGGACTCGGGTTTCTATAAAAGTTGATGGTATGGATTAATGAGACACTCGTTGAAAGGTTGATTGCCTATGAATAGTCTAATTATGCATATCAAAAATGACCATTCCATATGAGTAAGGCCATTAATATATGATACAACAATACATTACACATGACTGTAAGTGGTCCAGTCTCTCTCCCAGCAAAGATCAGAACAATTCAACAACCTTCAAGTGTCATTATGTAATATGACCTGACACTTTGCTTAAGTGTTTTTTTTTTTTCTTTAACTGCTAATTCAACCTTTTACACCGCAGACTGAACAAAATGAAGCATTGCTTGGTAATTGGTTGACCTAAATTGGTATTATCTAATAGTTAAATTTAACAGCTGACAGCATACATTACCTCTCTATCAAAGTTATCTGACATTATATCTTGATGAATTCTGTTCTGACACAGTTTAACTGAGTTCTTTTCATATTGTATTACCATTTTCTATAGAGCGAATAAACTGTATAAAATAATATGAAAAAATTGTCAAAATCAATTTTGGTTTGGCGTATATATTTATGCATGCATTGCAACTTGAATCTTGACATGTATGCCACTTCAGTAGTTGTGTGTGGCAGAAAAATGCTATGTTAGGGTTCCATTAATTTATGATTCACATAATTGATTTGCAGTCCTGGCGGAACCAATTTTTGGCCTGGAAAAAAATCTCAGTGACCTGTAGTCTACAGCAAGGTATCGAGTAAGATCATATGTGGTCTGATTGTCTTAGTCTTAAAATTATTTAGAAAAAAAGTTACCTGGTTGCCTTAAAATTTTGAGTTAATTGAAATTAAATGTTTGAGTTAATACAATGAACATTTTTTTGAGATTCAACAACCTTTATTAAAAGATTATTACAAGATTTTGTAAGCATATTGGGTAATTGTGTGTGTTTTATTTCTTATGACGCAGTGAAACATGCCAAAAAGTGCTATTTTTATGATTTATCAAAAAAAAATTATGTGGTTTACATAAAATAATATTTTGAGTTTCTATTTATTAAACAAATGTCCTTCATTGTATCAACTCATTTTTTTATTTCAATAAACTCAAAATTTTAAGGCAACCAGGTTACTTACTTTTTTAAGTTAGACCAACAAAAAACAGCAATAATTTTTTACAGTGTACAGACAACGTTTGATGGTTCTGAACAAGCACTCCTCTTCACTCAACCCTGACACACACACACACACACACACACACACACACACACACACACACACACACACACACACACACACACACACACACACACATGTCGTGTTTCCATGTTTTATGGGGACTTTCCATAGGCGTAATGGATTTCATACTGTACAAACTGTACATCCTATCCCCCTACAATGCCCCTGCCCCTAAACCTACCCATCACAGGAAACATTCTGCATTTTTACTTTCTCAAAAAACAAACAAACAAAAAAAAAATTCCTTCTGTGTGATTTATAAGATGTTTTCCTCATGGGGACCTAAAAATGTCCCCACAAGGACAAGGATTTCGGATATTGCCATCTTTTTGGGGACATTTTGTCCCCATAACGTAGGGATTACCAGGTCACACACACACACACACACACACACACACACACACACACACACACACACACACACACACACACACACACACACAGTCATCTAGTACAAATTCTAAAAAATATCAATCAAACGTTAATCTGCTTGTCAGTTTACCCTGAGGATTGAAATTTGAACTGGAAGAGGATGGCAAAAATAAATGTATATTTTGTTTGTTTTAAAAAGAAAGAAATGTATACTTTTATTAGGATGTATTTAATTGAACATTTCAAAAAGTTAAGCAAAAATGTTTCTTGAGCACCAAATCAGCAGGAGTAAAGGTAATTTTATATTAAAATAGAAAACAGTTTTACTGTATTTTTGATCAAATAAAAGCCATCTTGACTTCTTTCAAGAACATTAAAACATGCATAGAGATATATTGGTAACACTTTATTTTAAGGTTCAGTTATTAACTATTAACTAGTTGCTTATTAGCATGCATATTACTAGAATATTGGCTGTTTATTAGAACTTATTAAGCACATATGAATGCCTTATTCTGCATGACCTTATTCTATATCCCTTAATCCTATCCAATACCTAAACTTAAATGCTACAAAACTACCTTACTAACTATTAATAAACAGTAAATTAGGAGTTTATTGAGGCAACAGTCGTAGTTAAAGGGGGGTGAAACACTCAGTTTCAGTCAGTGTCATGTCAATCTTGAGTACCTATAGAGTAGCATTGCATCCTGCATATCTCCGAAAAGTCTTCATTTTTTTAATAATTATATAAGAAAGATGCGCTGTTCCGAGTCTTTCCAAAAAAAGCAGAGCGGGTGGGGGCGTATCGTGTGAGCGGAGCTAAATAATGACGTGTGCTCGCTGCTGCTATTGTGTTGAGTCGAGTGCGTCCTAAAGCTGTGTCATCCCTAACAGCGGGAAAAAACTTTATTCAGAATAAAAATATGGCTTTTAATCAGATACAGCCATACATCTATGATCCGGAATCAGACCCAGAGGCTGCAGTTGAACAGGAGCAGCAGCAAAAACGACTAGAGCAGGACGTCTCTATGTGGTACAAGTTATACACTAACTATATAATATACTTAGCGACTTGTGTTATTTACATATTTATACTTGAATTATATCGTCGTATTTTTGTCTTTGAAGGTGTACATGTGGGAAGTGCAGTTGTGCACGTGTGTGTGTTTACGCGTGGTTTGTGTAGACAAGTAAGCGGACTGGTTTTGCACGGCAGGCTAGTGTTTACATAGAAAGACATGGAATAGTAGCGCATTTGAATGAAGAAGTGCGCTTATTTAGTTCAACATATTTCCCCACTCTTTGTGTATTGTTGTTTGGAGTGCTTTTACAATACACAAACATAAAGTTACACATATAGTGGCCAGCTAAACAAATGTACACGCACTACACATCGCATGCTCCATTGATCAATTAACTATACGTGATCATGTTTGGGCTACTTGATGGGCATTGGCAAAAACACAGACATTTGAAGCAGTCTAACTCACCGCCTGCGGTTCTAACGTTGGGACTGCTCCATCCTTCAGCATTAGGCGATCGGAAAATCCGGCGTCAAGCTGGGCCTTGTTTATGAAACAGTCGGCACCGAAATGCAGTGAACAGACATAAACCTTTGCGCAACTCAGTTGCTGATCCGGAAAAGCAAATTCCATCCACTGTTGCCTTAACGCTGGGTTTTTTGGCAATCTGTACAGGACTGTCTTGGTCTGGCAACCAAAAACGCACTTTTTTGGTGACATTGTTAATTTCTTGAAGTCACATCACCTGTGCAGCGCAGCCTACGAGCCAGCGCTTTGATGGGCGTAGCCTGTTGCTTTCGCTCTCTCTCTTTCGCTCTCTCTCTCACGCTCTTCCGGTAGAATTGTCCGTACGGCCCATACAAGGAAATTCCGAAACTTTAACGTCAAGTGGACCCATGATCGAAAAAAAATTGCCGAACCTTATGACTTACCGGAAGTAGTATTTTTGACAAAGAAATTCTCCCATGAAACGTCCACCTTAACTTTTGAAACTTTGTCTATGTTTAGTATGGGATTCCATGTCTTTAACAGTGTAAAAAGATCAGTATGCATGAAACAGCATTTCACCCCCCCCTTTAATAGGGAATAGGTGTTCCACATACTAAAGTGTCACCGATATATTTAATTTGACTCCATTTATTATCCTGAAAATTACAAATTGTGTAAAATAATGTGTGCATACAATCTAAAAAAAAAAAAAAAAAAAAAAAAAATATAGTGCTAAATATAACTAAAATGGTTCATTCGCTCGGGGAATCATAGGGGGTGTCGATTTACACTTAGTAAAAAAAAACATGCCTTATTGGCATGTTCTATTGGCACTAGCTCTGCCTTACAATGCCTGGCTGTGCCAAACAAGAAAAAAAAAAAAAAAAAAAAAAACACCCATAATTCAACATCCTCAGTGGTGCAATCAGTAAAGTGTATGGCTTATGGATCATTGTTTTGTCATGATCAACATGGGTTCGAATCCGCCTTTTGCAGAGCTTGCTCTTCTCTCTTTTTTCTCATCACAAATCACATCGGAAAGGCATTTATTTTCAATAAAAATTAAGAACATTTTATAAATAAAGTGCCTATAATAAAAACATTTATTGGGCTTTTAGTTTTCCTTTAAGGCTGCATCCATTTAATAATTGAAATCAAAATAATAATTCACACTGTGTTATTATTGCATCCTGTTAATGTACAACAATACCAACGTGCAAATAGTAGGCTATAACTTACATGCAATTGCCATTTACATATATTACAAAGAACTGCAACTGTATTTGGTGTAAATTATATATATATGTCACTATTTCCATTTAGTAAATATAATCTACAGCTATTTGCACTTATAGTATCATCTATCACTAAGAAAATATGTTGATTTCACTGAGTGTAAATATAATCTAGTTGTTATTAATACTTAGTGCATATAGCCGCTACAATCTTTAAAAGTACCTGCAGCACCTTAACACATCACCTTGTCAAACAGTATGTAGAACCACCCACTTCTCCTCCTCAGATCTTAGATGTTACTCCACTGTCATATGTTTGCTATGAGTTTACTACAATGACAAGATATATATATATATATATATATATATATATATATATATATATATATATATATATATATATATATATATATATATATATATATATATATATATATATATATATATATATATATATATATATATATATATATATATATATATATATATATATATATATATATATATATATATTGCTTTTCTTAGGTGAAAAGGTCTTGCTTTAGGGCCCTGCAGTATTTCCTAATAGGAGCCTTGGGGCAAAATGTTGAGAACCACATTATCTTCAGGAAATACACTGAATTTTAATAGCCTTTTAATTGAATTTTAATTTTAAATGCCTTTTGGTTCCATGAAAAAAAAAAAAAAAAGAAGAAGAATCAAACAAAGTAATACAGGTCTGGAGCGACGTGAGTGAATGAAATTTTAATTTTGAGTGAAGTATTCCTTTAATCCTTAAACCAAATAAAGAGGAGCATATAATTATACTTGCCAAACACAATACCTCTGTTTCTGATTGTGAAGAAGGTCTAAACTCTTGGTGCACGACACAAAATCAATTCCTGACTCCTTCGCCTAAAAATATCCTTGACTAACCTTTTTGTGAGAGTAAAAACTGGTCCGAGATCAGTTTGTGGAGTCATTTTTCTGAGCCATTTCAGCGGCACCTTAGAAGGAGCCAATAAATCACCTGACACCCGTGCGCCAAGCAACCACATATTCCTGCACTGATTAGCAGGAGAGACTGTGGCAGAGCGCTGGACAGTGGGATATCAAACCGAGCCGGGAGAGTCTGTGTGTTTGTTTTTTCGGATTCGCTCAACCATTTTACTTTGTGTGTGTGTGTGTGTGTGTGTGTGTGTGTGTGTTTGTGTGTGTGTGTGTCCGCATCCGCTTGTTTGTCCCATTATCCAGACTTCCTGAGTTTTGGTGACAAAGTGAGCATGTCAGCCAGAAAGATGGCAGTGAACACAAATGCTTCAGTCAATTAATAATGCAACAAATTGCACTAGAGAAAGCCAAGTAGGGCAAAATAAAAATATCGGCCAGTGAAAAATATCAATTCAATCCGACAGCCCTTCATGTACATTTTATGGGTGTGATAAATGAGAAAGTCGTGTTTTAATTCCATACGGGTGTCCGTTGCAGATATCTGCTGTCAGCTTTTCTGGCAGACAGTTCATTTTTGACAGATACTACCAAAGCACTTAAAATGTCAACATAGATGATCTGTACATCCACCCATTTATCAAAAGTTTGACTTCTTTTGAAACGGATGCTGTAGATTGTGTCGGATTAGTGGGTGAACACAAGTCACAAGTTTAGCTAGCCTTCTGAGGTCACAGTTGTGACTTTAAGCTCAGAGGAGAAACTGGTCCGATGAAAGAGAATCAGGTCATGACTTTTTGATCCGTCACCCGCTACTAATGTGACCAATTTCCCTCTCTGTTGTCTTACACGCCCTTAGGGTGTTAACACTAAAGAAAGCTTTGACAGAGAGTCTGATGGATAGGGCTGCTTAAGACGGGCTCTGATGGTGTTGATACAGACGGTCCGTTTGAAATCAAGGGGGAATACAGCAAATTGGATTTTATTGGGAAGCACAACTGGGCCTGTCCGTCTCAAATTCTGTGTAAGCACCATCCCCACTGAAATCAACGAATTCACACTGTTTTCAGTATCGACACAAATATGGAGTAAGGATGGGTGCATTTGGAATTTCAGAAGGGGCGAACATTTGTCACTTTACCCAATCATCAAATATCTTAAAGAGGTAGTTCACCCAAAAATGAAAATTGTCATTTGATACTCAATTACCAATTTTGAAAACTGATGTGCTGCTTAATTGTTTTGTTTTGTTTTATATATATATATATATATATATATATATATATATATATATATATATATATATATATATATATATATATATATATATATATATATATATATATATATATATATATATAAAACATACACACATATATATACACAATCACCTAAAGGATTATTAGGAACACCATACTATAGCATCTTGCATTTGATAGAGATTTGTAGGAGGCACGAAGCTTCCATTCCACCACATCCCAAAGATGCTCTATTGGGTTGAGATCTGGTGACTGATGTCATGTTCAAGAAACCAATTTGAAAAAAAAAAGATTTGAGCTTTGTGACATGGTGCATTATCCTGCTGGAAGTAGCCATCAGAGGATGGGTACATGGTGGTCATTAACCCCTTACCTGTCATCTCCCGATCTGGCAAATGGAGCATTTAGACATGCTCATAGTATAAAGACAGCTCCTCGTACGGTATTCTGAAAATACACATAACCAATATATTTTTAGAAAGCCAACACTTGAGTGTTTACAGCTGAATACTCAGAATTACTCAGACAGTAATTAATATAGAGATATATAGGCTGAAACATAAAAATTAAAAAATGAAATATTTTGCTCAGGTAGGCCGTGGCATTTAAACAATGCCCAATTGGCACTGAGGGGCCTAAACTGTGGCAAGAAAACATCCCCCACACCATTACACCACCACCACCAGCCTGCACAGTGGCAACAAGGCATGATGGATCCATGTTCTCATTCTGTTTGCGCCAAATTCTGACTCTACCATCTGAATATCTCAACAGAAATCGAGAGTCATCAGACCAGGCAAAATTTTTCCAGTCTTCAACTGTCCAATTTTGGTGAGCTCGTGCAAATTGTAGCCTCTTTTTCCTTTTTGTAGTGGAGATGAGATCTTTTTTCCCTTTTCACACCATTCTTTGTAAACACTAGAAATAGTGCGTGAAAATCCCAGTAACTGAGCAGATTGTGAAATACTCAGCCAACCATGCCACGCTCAAAATTGCTTAAATCACCTTTCTTTCCCATTCTGACATTCAGTTTGGAGTTCAGGAGATTGTTTTGACCAGGACCACACCCCTAAATGCATTGAAACAACTGCCATGTGATTGGTTGATTAGATAATTGCATTAATGAGAAATTGAACAGGTGTTCCTAATTATACTTTAGATGAGTCTATGTGTGTGTGTGTGTGTGTGTGTGTGTGTGTGTGTGTGTGTGTGTGTGTGTGTGTGTGTGTGTGTGTGTGTGTGTGTGTGTGTGTGTGTGTTTTCATTAGAAGGGGTATTTAGTATGTTCCCCCATAATGCCGACTTTGTCGATGCCTTATATATTCTCATGGGTAGGAGGCCTAAAGCTAAATCTAAAGCTATTAAGTTTGATTAATACACATTGTTTTTTTAAGTGACAGCACTATATGCAAGAATATATCAATGTCTTTATGACTGATGTGTGCAGTAAAATGCTTTTAAAAAAAGTGTGTCTTTTTTTTTTTTTTCAAATGTCTCGATTTGATTTGACCGTTCACACCCTCTAAAGGACAGAAGACAGAAGCATTAAAACAGAAGCATTAAAATAAAAGAACATCATAAAATAATTATGGCCATTATGTATAAAGAAAAACAAAAAAACTTTTAGATGGTAACTTTACAAAAATATTTGTGTCTGATGTGTAATTACTTTTCTGTGAGTAAAAGCACACTTGTCATTTCCATCCATTTTGCATATAATCATACGCGGTTAGAAGACAAGTCTAAGAAGTTTTATTTTCATCCTGAAGCATGACCATTTGAGACTCATTGATTCATGCCAATGCTAAATGTTTACTGATTGCTTTAGTATATTTAGTATATATTTTTTATATATTTTAATCTTTGTGTGTAATAGTGCTGGGCGCTTAAACAACTTTCGGAAAGTGGTGCAGCACGAGACACTGTTTGAGAGAGATCCCTTTTCACTGTTGCACCATAGTGAGGGCACAGGCACACTCTCTAAAGCCTCTTGCACTATCTCCCACGTTATCCATATTGTTCACTTCAAGGAGTGAAGGAAAACGAGTGAGAGAATTTGGACTGCCGTTGAGCGTACATCGTACACTCGTTATTGCAGTCCAATGTGAGATTGAATGAGTACACTCAAAAAATATCCACTATGGTTACGGACACCACTACATATGGCTGTCCCTTCAAATAATGCCTTATTTTAGGTAGCCCTAATACCGTACAATTTCGAATTCAGCCCTTGACTACAGCAGATAATTCAAATTAAACGCGGCACGGGAGAGAGAGAGAGCAGTTTCTGCGCGGAGCGCTGTGTTGATGTCCTTTTTTATGGACCTATTTCATAAACTCTAGTGCGGTGTTTCCCAACTTTTTTCAGTCATTGCACTCTTAGAAAATTTTCACCATTTTGTGGCACCACCTCGCATACGTTACGCTAGGGGGGTAACGGTACAGATTGCTCGCGGTTCGCTTTGTATCATGGTTCTATGTTCACTGTTTTGGTACGTTTGGTATTTACTATGTTCAGGGAAAAAAGGACTACTGTCAAATAAAAATAAAGAAAATAACTAATAAAAAACAAATAACTTAAATACAAGCAGCAGCAAAAATAAACACTGTCAAGCAATAAACAAAAATAAACAAACAATGCTGATAAACAAAGCTTTTAAGTTTTTTCAGGTAGGTCTAACATTAGTTTTTAGGTATATAAATTGAATAAAGTAATCAAGTGTAAAATAATTGCATAGTTAACTGTTTAAATTAAAGATTAATCTTCATTAAACTTGCAAAACAGACAGCAGTAAATGCTTCTTCCCCTTTAAGACCTACTGCACTGCTATCCTTGTCTTTCTCAACTATATAAAGTTCACTTAAGGAATATTCAGATATACTTGTCATACTTTTTGTGTGAGTTTGTCCGTTTAAGTGCAGGACTTGAAAGATAACTAAATATTTGCGCGTTATGAGACGTGTGCGCGTTTCCGGATGAGTGCAAAGAGACAAATCTTCCCACAGCGTGTGCGAGTTCTCACTCGCGTCTTCTGGCTCTACATGTGGGTGATGATGGCGAAAATGGCTGGTCATATTAGAACATACGGCAGCAATCGCATGCATTGAACAAAGTTTACAAAGAGTGAAGAGAGATCGTTTTGCCCATGTTTTTCTTTTATTATCGCTTGTTGTAATGTATCAGTGAGGAGCCAGCACGTGTATCCATCTACAGAAACATAAAGCATTATTTTCAAGTTACAGTCTATATTATATGTGCATCATCAGAAGTGAGATGAACCGCTGTGCAAGTGTGTGCTGGCACCTTTTACACGGCACCCCTACGGCATACTGCCCAGCACTAGTGTTTATGATGTCAAAAATATAATAGATAGGCCTAACTGTATAAAAAATAACTTGGATGTTTATACAGTTAAAAGTATGTGTTATTTCTGCACCCTTACCGGCACCACACAGAATTGAATGGTGACTGCTTTCAAAATCAACAACGAAACAATGGTGAAAGCTCCATAGATTTTACACTTTGATTTTTGAGAAATCAACATATGAATGGCTTACAGGTGTCTCTGTACATTAAAGATGGATTTTTTTGTGGTTTGTGCTGGCACATGA
Source organism: Pseudorasbora parva (assembly GCF_024679245.1). NCBI lineage: Eukaryota > Metazoa > Chordata > Actinopteri > Cypriniformes > Gobionidae > Pseudorasbora > Pseudorasbora parva. The sequence goes on from NC_090183.1 coordinate 8,124,795, forward strand.
TGTTAGTAAATCTGTCAATATTTGCAATATTTCCCCTTCATTTTTTGCATCAACCGGTGTCCCCTCCTCCTATACTATCACTTGTCAAAGCCAGTTCTATTTATCTTGCCACAAACGTTAATTCATGACATCACGGCATGTGGAAGGGGCCTTATCTCATGGTTCCTAGACAATTGGCCTAAAGAAATGCAGTATGCCACTGTTCCTAGCATAAGTCAATGTGGAAGTGCAGGAGGGGAAATTAATCTAATGGGAAAGGCATTTCATTCTCTGCTTAAATAGTGTATAAAACAGATAATTAATACATGCACATGATAGTCTCTCAGAGCTCGTTCTCTCTCTCGCTCTCCTTCACTCCCTTGGATGAAATATTTGTCTCCCAGATGGTATAAAGTTACTAAGCAACAAGCAGCTGAGCAAAGGATGGTTAATTTCTTTTAAGTGATTATCTTCACAAAGCTCTTCTCCTCCTAGGGAGGATCCAAAGGACATGCCATGAGACTGAATTATTCACCCTTCTGTTTGCAGTTGTTACACACAGCTTTTCCATTTTGATGATGTCTTTCTGTCAATACAAAAAAGTGATATAGAAGTTCAACTTAACCATTGCTTAAAGGTGCCCTAGAATGAGTTGAAACAATATTTTAAATTGTTCTCTGATATCTACATAGAGGCTATGTGGCTTATTTAAGGGGCAAAAATTGTCCTTAAATTACACTGTGTAACTTTTTTAGTTTATTCTTAGCTAAAAACACTCAGTTCTTTCAAAAATATATGTGCTCATTATTGTATATTTACATCTTTCAAGTAATAAAATATTTTCATAAGTTTTTAATATGCCATTGAAAATACATACAGGTGTGAGGTTCGAATGCCAGTCGCCATGTTGCTCCTCCATCTTGAAAGTACGTTGGCCAAAAAGGGACATACCCATAAATTCAAGATTCGACTTTCGCGTTTTAAGACTTGATGGCACCGTGTCGAATGTGAAGAGGGGGATTGCCGTGTTAATCTTGGACTAAATCGGCCACCGTAGGAATTGAGAGGAACAGAAACTACACTCTAAAAAATGCTTGGTTGTTTTTACCCAATGTTGGGTCAAATATGGACTAACCTAGCGATTGGGTTGTTTTAACCCAGCAATTGGGTTGCTTTAACCCAGCCATTGGGTTGTTTTAACCCTGTGGTTGGGTTAAATATTTGCTTAAGACAACCCAATCGCTGGATTAAAACAACCCAATTGCTGGGTTAGTCCATATTTGACCCAAAACTGGGTTGTTTTTTAGCCAGAATTTTTTTAAATGTAATATTCACTGGATGGTCATATACCTTTTCACCACTAGATGGGGAAAAATATCACACAGTGTAGCTTTAAAACCAAAAACCCTATCCGGTGTTTTGGTTATCCGTGGTACTTGGAGTTTCCTATTGTTACTGAACTAGCTTCTTGCGTTATCTAGACAATGCTGTCTCTCCAAGAAACTTTCAATTTAATCAGAAATTGTTTAAAAAGTCATTAAGTGGATAAATCACTACTTACTGCTTGCAGGAACATAGTTGTAATTGCCCCTTTCTCCAGTTTAAGACGTTGAGCAAAGCTTGCTTGAAATGGGCAGAGCAAATGAACAATTTTGAATTAAATTGTTGCGATATCCAATTATAATAAACATCAAACAAGACTGTTGACATGTTTTATCTGTGTAAAGGGTATGACAAGTCCTCACATCTCCTGCACAGCCTGGAATATGACATTTGTGACCATCTGAGCTGCCGTTTTTGCTATCCTCGAGTGACGTTGAAGTCCCAATGATTCGGCTCTTTCAGTTCCGCCTGACAATGAACATGTTTGGACATATGCAAATGTTGTACATAATAAATGATCGCCAGCGATTGCCTCACATCTGGCGTCATGTTGAGAATCCCTTATTTTTTCCATGGTGTTTTTCATGCATGAGATTTACATAAGAAGTAGGAGGCAATGATGTTTGAGACTCACAGTGTGTGATGTCCATGTACTGAACTCTTATTATTTCACTATGGCAAGGCTAATTCAATTTTTCATTCTAGGGCACATTTAAGAGAGATTTAGCCCAAATTGAATGCAATTACATCAACAACCAAATACAACTTAAAAATAACTCAAATTTGAAAAACTGCCAATGGCATAAATTCATTCTGGCATTGCTCCAGACCCTCATATTAAAAACTATTCCATAATACGGGCATAATGTTCACACTGTTAATGTCATAACCACAATTCAAATGCACTACAACCTTTAAAACCATTTTCATGGTCAGAAATGTTAGATCCCTTGCCAACAAGATGGAGGAGCTAATGATGCTAACGAGAAACCAGTGGGAATACTGCAGGTGCCAACAAAGGCTTATTGGAAAAATAAGCTTCTTTGCTCCAAAAAGGTATACCTATACATACAATTCACTGCAGGTTGCAGTTAAATGAACAATAGTGGCAATAAACAACAATTTGTGTTATGTTTCACATGAGTTAGGATTACAGGTGCAGATTACTGATTAATAAAGTCTAGTTTTCACACAATTCCTTGCACAATACTATACGTTTTTTTTTTGTTTGTTTTTTTTTAATGGCCAGTTTACATCTTTTATAAGTGACCCATTTCCGACAAGAGTCCAGAACTCAGTTACTGATAAACTTTCAATGTTCATCTCCAGCGATTGCAAAAGGAACTTTCTATCTAGTCACTGGTTTTATTTACTGACACACAGACGAAGAACATATGACTGAAAATACATAATTACATATCAGAAATCTCTGATGACCGGTCATATCCGATATGTGTCACATTGGAGGGAAAATCAGAATTGGGTCACTTGAGCTGTGTAAATGCGGCCTAAGTGACCTCAAAACACTTCTGCCATATTGCATGATTCCTTGGTTGCTTCAGTAAATGCATTTTAATTTCACATTTACTGCTGTTAACACTATCGGATAGGTTAAGGGAAGGATTTATAATGTAGGTTATTATAGTAGATTCTTTTCAAATGAGAGAGCATTAACCTTTTAGCGCCACTCACCAGACATTTAATTTCTGAGCTGCTGCAATATACCACAAATTATGTTTTATTAACAAAGTTCGGAACGAACAAGTTTAAATTAGCTATCCAATCATCATGTCATTCCTACCACCTCCTCCACCCCGTCTTCCTCACACTCACCTGGTTACTTTCCTAGCCTGAGATACAGGGGGAGTACTCTGCGTTCAGGACAAATACCAAGCTCAGAGCTCTCTCCTCAGACAGCACGCCAATTATGCATACATTTGCGCATACTATTTATTATCTGATTATTTTCAAGTGTGAACTCATGAACCGCGATAAAATATTTACATTTATGCATTTGACAGACACTTTTGTCCAAAGCGACTTACATTGCATTCAAGGTAAACATTTAAAAAAGTTTTGTTAGTTCTTGCTTTTCCTGGGAATCGAACCCATGCCCTTGACATTGCTAACGCCACGCTCTACTGTTTGAGCTACAAGAAAACATTGCAGTATTCATCAGCTGAGAAAATGTAATATGCTTTTAGCACCTCTCACGGGACATTTCACTTTGAAAAGCCGCAAAGTATGAAAGTATTTACACAACTGTCTCCCCAGGCACGTTTTCCAATGAGCCTGTGTTGGCGAGAAACAGATTCCCGCTGATACCATCATTGAGGGTTTCCTAATAAAAACAGTGGAAAAAGAGAGGTAAAAACATGCAAAGAACAACTACTCACACCAGACACTGAGCTGCCATTGAGCCTAGCCTCTGGCAATGTTGCATATGTGGAAGTTTTTGAATGTTACTCTAACAGTGGTAACTGTCACTCCCACTGTTGATACACTCTCAGCTTGTTGTGTCACTCACACAGGTTGACATACAGACCCCATTTTAACCATCATCCACTCATTAACTGGCCTTCCTGGTGCACTAACACTTTAGATTTGCCATTTACTGGCTGCAGATCATGCTATATAGGAGTCAAGGATGTGTTCACCTCCAAACAACCTTATTCACCTCCGTGCAAGCAGTCAGTGACCACAGAGAGCAGTGAAGGAATGATCAGCAGTGGTTTAAACGCCTGGGGCAAGCTGCAACATGGAAGCTCTTCTGAATGAGAGGAAGATGTGCCTTAAGGGCAGACAATAACGAGGAACTAAGACATGAATTCAGGTTGCTGAAGGTTATGAGGGTAAGGTTGCCTACAGGAGGACCAGGCAGTGTCGAAGAACGCGAAATGTGCAAACTACATTCCCAAGACCTGACCCTGTTCTCCATCTTTCCTTGCAACCTCTATAGGGTTCATCTATGAGTCACACATCATCTACTGCTGGATACTACGTTTGGACAGAGGTGGACATTGTATGAGGCCTTTAATACAAGCTAAGGATAGTGCAGGTGGACACTTTTGACAGGTGGACCATCTAACACCATCTAACCTGGAGGCCACAATTTGTACAGCTGCAGAACTATGTTTCTGAACTGCTTGTAAGTATTAATGTTGCTCCTGTGTAAAATCTCCACACCTGAATTCAAGTATAAGTCTGAGAAATACCATCTGGAGAAGTTTCCGGGTGGCTCTGCAATCACTCTGAGGGAGATGCGGAGGTATAAAGGGGTTTTGTTTCCAATTTGTGTTGAGTGGTATCAGCTCAAGAACGTCTACAGACATGGTGTGGATGCTAATGTCCAAGAAGGCCAGCGCTAACTCTGTTTTCCAGGTTCCTTTAGGAATATACAGTAGTTGTGACCTTCTGTACTTCATGGGGCAATAAGACAGGCGGATGCCAACACATGCAATCTTATCAGACAGACTGTCTTACTTGTTGAGATATGGCCCAACAGATTCGACCCGGAGTCCCATAGAGATGGTGACTTAAGGAAGAATGTCAGCCAAGCAAGATCTCAAATAACATGTCCCATTCTTCTCATATGAGACACTTTTGCACAGTAAATAAACCAATCTGAAGCTGCACATTTACTGCTCTGCTTAAAGGTGTTGTATGTGTATTGTTTTTTTTTTATGTATTTTTTTTAATGTACTATAGCATAACAAAACCATAATATGTTTGCAGATATTTAGGAAATGATAAGGAAACAAGCAATGTTACAGCCAGTTATTCTACTCTGAAATGTTCGTCCCGTGTTGACATGTCTATTTTGAATCTGTTTTTTTTTTTTTTTCTCACCTGCTGCCAATTTACCCAATGGTATTTTGACACCCCAGGTGCCAGTTAGCAGAAAACACAGTGCATTGTTGTAAGCAAGCAAACAAACTGGGTCAGAAAGCTTCTACAAGGTTCTACATGACACAAAATGTCTCCGCATCCATGATGAACGGGATCATATTGAAACATGGTTAAATCAACCTATCAACTAACCCATCACGTGTCTTCCACTATCACCAGAATCGCTTAAATTCAAACGATACACAACCCTAAGCACAACATAATAAGCTAATAAGAAGAAATGTGTATTTATGAGGAAATCAGCATATTAGAATGATTTCTGAAGGATCACGTGACACTGTAATGATGTAAAGATGCTGAAAATATAGATTTGCCATCACAGCAATAAACTGCATGTTAAAACATCCTAATAGAAAACAAATTGCAATCGTATTTTACAGTATTACAGATTTGCTGTATTTTTAATCAAATAAATTAAAGGGTTAGTTCACCCAAAAATGAAATTTATTTCATTAATGACTCACCCTAATGTCATTCCACACCCGTAAGACCTCTGTTCATAATCAGAACACAGTTTAAGATATTTTATATTTTAGTTGCAGAGCATATGCAGTCAATGCCCACTTTACTGTCCAGAAAGAGAATAAAAACATCATCAAAGTAGTCCATATGTGACGTAAGTTGGTTGATTAGAATCTCTTGAAGCATAGAAAATACATTTTGGTCCAAAAATATCAAAAACTATGAAATTATTCGGCATTGTCTTCTCTTCAGCGTTCTTCCAAAAAGATTCAAAAGGTATGAATCGATCAATGATTCGGGGCGCTAATGTTGCATTATTTCAGCAGTTCGACCCACAGCATTGATCGATTCACTGATTCATTAACCATTTGAATCCTTTTGGAGACACTCAGAAGAGAGGACAATTCTGAAAAAATTCATAGTTTTTGATATTTTTGGACCAAAATGTATTTCCCATGCTTCAAGCGATTCTAATCAACCATCTGATGTCACATATGGACTACTTTGATGATGTTTTTATTCCCTTTCTGGACATGGACAGTAAAGTGGGCATAGACTGCATATGCTCTGGGACTAAAATATAAAATATCTTAAACTGTGTTCTGATGATGAACGGAGATTTTACGGGTGTGGAACAACATTAGGGTGAGTCATTAATTACATAAATTTCATTTTTTAAGTAAGTTTTTTTTTTTAAGTAAGGGGTAATGAATTGAGAAATCTACTTTCCCTTGAGCTTTTGATATATAAAAAGATGCGCAATAGCACCCCCTAGCACCCGACAGTGAAAACACGGAAACCCGGAAAATTCCGTTTTTGGCCTGGAAGCGTTTTCTCACAAATAACAGAAAATTCCGTGTTTGGCGGGGAAATAGTTAAAATGTTTTTAAACCCCCATGTGTGTTACGCTACATATTCTTTAAATGGCTGTGCATTTTTCTTCTTACCACAATATCAGTTGTCTCTCAAATTGGCTCCCGTTACATCAGCATGGCCACATAAACAATCTTTGTTAACAAGTGTTGGAGTAAATTATAAAGCAGGACTTCAGATATCTGCCAGCTCTGCTTTCAGCTGCATCAGTCAGAACTTTGGCAGAATTCACGAACAGCTGAGTCCCCACACAAATCTACACATAAATCACAGAGAAATTGCTGGTTGTGTACGTTCCATTATACTTATATTGTACAATGATGATGGAATGATAGAATGATGACTCATATGCAATTTGATGTTATACCAAATCCTCTGAGGTGAGACTTTCAGCTCTACAGATCTTAAATAGTGCCGGCGAAGGGTAGTAACAAATAAGTGAGAGGATATATGTGGGGGGAATAAGGTAAACTAGGTTCAATTTGAGCTATTGAAATATCGTCTTAAATGATGGAGAGCTGCAGGGCATCAGTGTAGCCTTTGGCGACATATTACTCTTTTGGGGTCTTAGTAGTCAAAGCAACTCCATATTTGCACTGTAGGGAATGCAATATTTTTACTGCTAGCTTGTCTGTGCACATGTATTTTCAATAATAAAATCAAACATGCGTCCAATCGTAAAACTAATAAATCTGACAGTGATTAGTACTGACAGATTAAACGGCATACGATCACAGTCTGTCTAATCACTGTCTGTTTACAGAGCCGCGTGTCAACTAGCAGCTGCAGGCTAGTGATTAGTACAGAAAAAGCTGACTGAATTTAATAAATCAGAAAGATTGATATTAGTATAAACTTTTGAAAATAGACTATGATGGTGTTAGGATGTGTTTGTTACAAGCAAGGGTCTTTCAAGAACACACAGTTCCATTAATGCGGTTTAAACTTCTAATAAATATTTAGAGGCGTTAATCTAGTCCATGGTATATGCATCATAACCCTAAACCTAAGAGCTGCCTCTAAACCTGCATCTGCATTCACACTGGACGTCAACACTTTCATTTACTTTGAATGGGTGATGACATGCGTTGCCGAACTGAATTGTTGCATCATATCACCGGACTTGCTCACAGCAGAAGTTGGAAACTTTTAAAGCTACACTGTATAACTTTTTTAGTTTATTTTTAGCTAAAAACACTTATGCTGCGTCCCAATTCGCCTACTTTTACTACGTCCTAAAAGTATGTACTCTTTTTGTGAAGAAAAAGTATATACTTTTGAGTGTGTAGGAGAAAAGTATGCAAGCTTCGGGACATTCTACTTCGCCATCTTTAACGGACTCTGTCGCTTAGTTACGTGCATCCCGTCACCGTTTATCTGCCCTGTCAATCATCGTCAGATTCGTCACAGTTCAAATCCTTCACATTCAGTTTAATCTCCTACCTTATCGGAGAGAAATGTAGCCGCTCGTTGATCTGCCATTTGTGGATCTTTAATGGAGAGACTCTCCTCGTGTGTTTGCAGTTTAAATATAATGATGCATTTAAAAGTTAATGGCCAAACGTGTCATTGCAAAAGTTCACAATTCTGCTGCATGTGAAATATAATGTGGACAACACTGAATAAATATATTTTTGTCAGGTTAAATATTGATAGTTGGTCACTCAAACCCCTTAATCTAAACTTCTCTACTTAACCGTCGAACTCCCACATCCGTCATGTTTGTAGTTTATAACGCTTTTTATCCGCGTTTGTAGTTCTAATCGAATCCTCGTCCAACTCGCAATGGGTTGTGGGCAATATCAGCCGTTAGAGTGCACATCGATCCATATCCTGTGAATTCGGACCGGAAATAGTAAACCATCCGGGAATCTTTGGAATACTCTTTTCAACATACTACGATTTGGGACATACTAATTCTATTTTCGAATACTATTTAGGATGGATAGTATGCGAATTGGGACGCAGGGTTAGTTCTTTCAAAAGTATATGTGGCAGAGGGGGCGTGGTTTCGCGAGGTAAGTAGGTCAAGTGCAAATGAATAACACCTGTGTCTAATTGCAGTAATTGGCGTGGAGAGACAGGACAAAAGCCGCTGCGGGAGGAGAGGAAGAGGGAGAGTTTGGACTGGGACTAGTCGGACACCCCTGAGCCTGAGACAATAGCGAGTGATACTGAAGAATTTTCGAGTTGTGAGATTGAGTTGGAGAGACAGAGTTTTACGCCCTCGTGTGTGTTTGTGTTTACAACGTTGTGTTTGAGAAATAAAGCTTCACTAGTCCCAGTCATACCGACCCCGCCTTCTTCCTTCCCCACAAAGAGTTGAAAGCCACGAACCTGACTACAATATATTTGCTCATTAATGTATATTTACTTCTTTCAAGTTATAAACTATTCTCGTAAGTTTATAATATGTCATTGAACATATGGGTGAGTGTTTGAATGCTGGTCGCCATGTTGCCCCTCCATCTTGAAAGTACAGTAGCCAAAGAGGGACATTCCCATAAATTCAAGTGTCGCCTTTCGCATTTTAACACTCGATGGCACCGTGTCGAGTGTGAAGAGGGGGATTGCCATGTTAATCTTGGACTAAATCGGCCACCGTAGGAGTTAAACAAAATCAAAATTGATAGGAACAGCAACTATTATTCACTGGATTGTCATATACCTTTTCACCGCTAGATGGGGGAAAATATCACACAGTGTTGCTTTAAACGTTTCATGTGCCGAAGCAGGTGTCTCTAGCGCAGACGCTAGCCAATTGCCTTCATGCAACACTGGAAAATTAATATGATTGGCTGTTGTCATTATGATGGTCACATCAGCACCAGCTTTGGACACACCTTCCATCAAGCTTTGGTGCTGATGCCTCGTGTGAATGCAGCGTAACAGTCATGCACAGCAATCTAAAATGCATTTACAAAATAAATGTCTATTAAAATTGTGTTAAAGTCAAAAGTTTCTCTATACTGTATTGAGTTGTATTTCCGAGTGAAATGGTTTATCGAACAAGAAAAGAAACACAGAGTGGGACAGGAAGAAAAGTTAAAATTGCATACAGGAATGGAGCCATATTCAAATGCAACTATTAAAGGGTTCATAGATGCTATATTATAAGTTATTGTATAAGTCGATTGGCTAGTTGACAGTGTGTTGTGATTGTGTTGTGTCCAAACAACCAATCAGACTTGAGGGACAAGTTTAAATCATATGTCAAGTTTAGGCTTACAACCAGAGTTAGGTGATTCTGTTTCAACACTGTTATTCACCATCATTTCCCTCTGATTTTAGGGATAAATTGTAGGTAAGGTGAGGTTAGGTTTAGGGCTAGACATATGGGGCCCGTTCTTCGTACGTCGCTCTTCTCTTTAAATTAGATACTTCTTAACCTCCAATTTCACCTAACAAACTGATGAGTTGTATTACACCTTGCGTGCGGACCCATTAACGACTTGTTTCAAATCACTTTTCTAAATGCCATGTCTAAGGCTCAACTGCAGAGGTTTTTGTTGTCTTTGTCATCGATGATCACTGCCAACCAGTGAGGCTGACCAGGACTGGCAACACATAGCACGACTGCAATGAATCTATGCTTGAACGCCAGAGGTTTGAAGCTACTAGACAGAACATTTCAAAAGCCAGAACAACAAAAAATGCCTCATTATATGATTTTTCATCTGGGGCTAATTTAATAACTAAATCTGATGCAGACTGGCTCAAAGTGTGGTGCATGAAAAGCATCACTCAGCCAAAAATCAAAGACATAATGCTTCCTGATGGTTTAAAAGTTAGAAAAGCTCTGCCAACAAAATTGGCACAGTTACAAACCTGCCCTGCTCTATTAAGTATTAACCCAATGGCAGCCACTGTGAATAGCTGTAATGTTCAATAGAACTTTCAATGCTATTCCTCAGATTTGTAAAGCTTCTCTTAATTATGATGAATTAGACTATTTCAAGTAACAGCTTGCCCAGACTCACTGTTCCTTGATGTGAATAGGCTATTGACCTATAGGTAAAACAATAAATCTTGCCTTTCATAGCGAGAGGCCACTCTCTGCGCTGCATCAAATATAATTAATATACCTCTTTCTGCTATATCATTGCAATCTTTTTATTGTTATGGACCGAGGGCCTCACAAACAATCTGTCAATACACAAGCCAGCCTGTAAATTCCCATCTTCACAATTTCTGTCAGACAGGTTTGGAACAACAGCTAGTTTCGGATGTCATACAAAACATTACAAAGCTTTATATCAAGAAAACAGTACCTTTCTCTGTATATGAAGTGATGCTTGTCGTAACTGGTGTGTTGTAGCCCAGGCAAATACTAGGAGTGAAAAATGAGTTTCTGTTGTAACAAAAAGGATGTAAACATATTCATTATCCAACCGCTGAGGCAATCACAAGAACACAATGCATGCACTTTCTCACAAGTTGCTTTGCTATGACAGAAATTAAATGAAATCAATGTTTCTTGGGTCAGTCAGTCACTCAATCAGTAATATTTCTACATTTAGGAGAAATACATTCACTCCAATAATAGAAAGAGAATAGTACTGACACTGTAGTGGCTTAATTGAGCAATTTGAAACCACGTTTTAAGATGTCATTTTTAAATGGTAAATGTACTCACTGCAGAAAAAAAAAAGAATACTGTAGTTTAAAAGCACAAAAAGTAGGCGACTTTAAAATGTGTTTTGATATGCACTCAATCTCCATATCTATCTCTTAGAAAAAGTGTATTAATGTTGCGTTCCAGGCAACCAGTAACCTGTGTTTTCCAACCTTCTACCCATGAAAGTGCACTGGAATGGCAGTCAAACCCGTGACTTCCCACCCGTGAACTCGTACTAAATCGATAAACTCCCAGTTACGAGCTCTGACGTCACATAGCCCGCAGAACAACAATGGCAGCCCTTAACTGGTTAGTTCCTCAAAAAATAAAATGATTTCCCTAATGTCGTTCGACACCCATAAGACCTTCATCTCCGTTCATCTTCGGAACACAAATTAAGATATTTTTGTTGAAATCCAATGGCTCAGAAAGGCTTTCATTGACACTAGGGGTGTCCCTGACTAAGGATTTACACATACGAATCAGAATTGTCGAATCTTTCTGTCGAATCATCTATGTGTGTGTGTGTGTGAATGGGGCACGACACTAGTCAGTAGGAGGGTCGAACTATTTTTATTTTCCTATACACACTGCACACAGCAACAACTTTTAATAAAGCGACCAAAACTGCCTGCCAACTGACAGACAAACTGACAAGGGCTTTCTTATTTAGGTTTAAATAAAAGGTAATGTAAAACATTTTCTTATAACATTTTAAAGCCGTGAACGAAATACAGAACATCACACAAATATATAAAAGAACATTTTGATAAATTAACCTAAAAAAAATACCTGCCTAGAGAGGAAAAGAACACTTTGAGTGTGTTTACATGCGCATTCTTATGCTTAAAGGGGGGCGCAGTGCCGCGCCGTCTTTAAAATATTGGGCACCCCATGTTGCCAAAATGGTATGATCCTCGTTTCATAACACCAGCAAAAATTCAACTGTGAGATCGGAGGTCGAATCCGGCACTGCATATTGATGCAACGAATCTTTGACTATTTGGGGTCACCCCTAATTGACACCAATGCCCTTTCCTCTCTCCATACCCATAAAATGCTCTAAAGACGTAAAAAAGTCCATCTCACTACAGTGGCTCTACAATAATTTTATGAAGCAATGAGAATAGTTTTTGTGCGTAAAAATAAATAAAAAATAACGACTAATATAGTGATGGGCCGATTTCAAAACAAAGTTTTAAAATCGTTATGAATCAGATTCGGATCGCCTGTCAAACTGTCAAACTGCTGAAATCACGTGACTTTGGCAAAACCGAAATAATTCAGATAACACGTCATACGAATCCTGAATCGATGCGCTGATTCATAACATTCAAAACTTTTTTTGTGAAATCGGCCCATCATTATATAAGTCATTTATTTTTATTTAGTTTCGCAAAAAAACTATTCTCGTCACTTTATAAAATTATTGTAGAGCCAGTGTAGTGACATGGGCTTAGATCTTTAGTGCCTTTTGTGTCTTGAGAGAGGAAATGACATTGGTGTCAATGAAATCCTCTCTGAGCCATCGGATTTCAACAAAAATATCTTCATTTGTGGTCTGAAGATGAACGGAGGTCTTGTGGGTGTCGAACAACTTAATGGTAAGTAATAAATGACAGAATTTTCATTTTTGAGTTAACCAATTGAACAAATCATTCAGTGACTCATTAAATACATTTGTTTAATTTCTTGAATGACTCATCTCTTTTTGGATGACCTACACTGTAAAATATATATATATATATATATATATATATATATATATATATATATATATATATATATATATATATATATATATATATATATATATATATTTATTTATTTATTTTTTGACTCAAATTTTGTAAACCACAGTCATACAAACTGAAAATACGTTGTCTGTGACATATTTTAATTTTTTTGTTGTGTCAACTAGACATTTTTGTTTTACATTTACATTTACATTTATGCATTTAGCAGACGCTTTTATCCAAAGCAACTTACAACTCAGGAGAACAGGAAGCGATCCGTCAAGAAGAGGCAACGAAACACAAAAAGTGCCCTAAATACTAAGATTTGTACACTGCTCAGAGTAGCAAAGACCAGAAAAGGAAAGAAGAAAGGAGAAATAGAGGGGGAATTTTTTTTATTTTTATGTAAGATTAAGTGCTCATGGAAGAGATGAGTTTTTACCTGTCTTTTGAACGAAGTGAGTGATTCTGTTGTGCGTATGGAGGACGGAAGATCGTTTTCTGGAGATATGCCACTATCCAGTAACAAATCTTTTGTAGTTGAGCCAATTCAAGAACTTTCCTTGTCCATTGGAAACCGGTTTAGATGTTGATTTTTAAATTGGAAATCATTTGGTGTTTCCTTTGGTTGGACAGTTAGCCTCATTGTGTGAGTTTTTAGGCCTTTGTAATGGTGTTTAGCAAAAAAAAAAAAAACATAATTTTTGCTACAAAAGAAACCATGATGATCAAGATTTCAGCCCGATAAACTCTAATAAATCAATAATATTTCTGACTAATATTGTACCAGCAAAACTTTGTTGCAGTAGAGCAGACCTTCTGAACTTGAAATACATTTATGGTGGGGTTGTATTACCACACACAGACCTCAAGCATCAGCATGTGAATCTCAACAATGGTGACATGCTTCATGCAGCAATGCATGCTGGGAGCCAACGTAGTATTAAAATGAGGGCTCCCATAATGCATTGCCACATGAAACATGTCACCATTGTTGAGATTCATATACTGATTCTAGATGTCTGATTTGTGTGTGTCTAAAAAAACCTTTACCAAACATAACCAAAAAAATTCAAAAAACAAACAAAAACATTTTCAATAAAAAAGTCTACATCTGAACCTGTTCATTCTTAATAAGAACTTCTGTTTCTAAAAGACACATTAACTAAACTACAAAATATGTGTTACAGGTTAGTTGTTTCTCTCCGGAAAACAAATAATGTCACGTTGACTCAACGAAAAAAAAATTGTGTGTCACAGACAACTTCTTTTCAGTTCAGTTCAACTGTTATTTACAAAAGTTGAGTCAACAAAAAAAGCTAGTGGAAATTAGTACTAAGATTTTTTTTGTTGTACAAATTTTAACAGTATGATTTTTGCTAAACCAACAAAACAAAATCAGTCTTCTGAACTTTTTTCAATTTGTGTTTTTTACAATGTGTGATTTTGTGCTGAACCAACACAACAAAATCAGTCATTTCAACTTTTTTCAAGTTGTGTTTTTTACAGTGTAGTAATTTGATTCATTTTTACTGAATCTGTCCTTTTAAATGACTCAACTGTGCGAATGCTTTGATGACTCTTCATAAATATAATTGTGTTCCTGAATGAATTAGCGCTTTTAAATAATCGGTTGACTGAGTCAATGACAACGACTCGCTTATAAAGACACCTATGGCGTAACGTTTTAACCTACAGAAAGAGTCTGTTATTTCATGTCTTTTACTATTGATTTACAAGATCCTATAAGTAAATGTTAAAATGTTTGTGTTCCCCTCTGCTATGTCAGGAGATTTTTAGTTCAGCTATACACACATTAGCATGGCCATGCATAAGCAAATACCTTGTTTACTTTGAAAGCTTGAAAAAATGCCACCCAAGCAAAATCATTAGCAACCAATGTGTGTGAGCGTGAGAGTGCATTTATGTGTGTTTGCTTAATTAATACTACAGAGATCCCAGCGCTGGTCAGAGATGCTCGAGCCTTTTTAGCATTTTTGTAAAGTTGTGCTCCACATCACATTATTATTGTTTGCATGCTGCTGAAATCTCAAGATTTCAACTCTCTGGAATACTGCAATAAGCAAGTTATTTTTGAGTTTATTTATTTGGCGATGTTCTTATTTGTTTGATGTTAAACACAAAAGGTACAAGATAAAGAGACTTTAAGGACTACAAATTTTATTTTATTTTTATAAATCATAAAGAAACAGAACAGTGAACAAATTCTAGGTCTAATTCTAGTTGGGAAATAATGCTTTTGGGACTATTTACGAACAATATTTGCATTAATTTGCGTTAAATATATTATTAGTCCCGAGATTCTTCGCATTGGTGAATAAATACATTGATTTTCTGTTGACATTTAAATTCACTAGTGACCATGTCAAAGGTTTCCGAGTCTAATCCACCCTTCCTTTATTGAATAAATACATTTTCAGAATTAAGCTACACTCTAAAAAATGCTGGGTTAAAAACAACCCAAGCTGGGTTGAAAATGCAACGACCCAACAATTGGGTTGTTTTAACCCAATGGTTGAGTTGTTCTTACCCAGCAATTGGGTTGTCTTAAGCAACATTTAAACCAACCACTGGGTTAAAACAACTCGACCATTGGGTTAAAACAACTCAATTGTTGGGTCGGTGCATTTTCAACCCAACTTGGGTTGTTTTTAACCCAGCATTTTTTAGAGTGTACAAGCAAGATAGTATTCACATCACTGTCACTTCAGATGTATTTAGAGTATCAAGCAAAAGGGATTCAAAAACAGGTATGGACATGAAATTATTGAGTGATTGTCTGATAAGTTAACATGCTCAATATAAAGCAATCTCAGTGAACACACCAATTAGACGAGGCTGTATTATTCTCTGAATTGTTGGAGGAACCTAAATGTTGATTATTTCAGGATTACAATGAGAAAAAGAGAAAAAAAATCAGCAAGGATGTCAAGCCAGTATCAGCATACAAATCAAAGAAGTTGTATTTGGAAACTGTTTTGGAGTTTGGTAAAAGCACATGCCACACTACTTTCAATAAGACAGATGGAGAACTCAACATTTCATTTGATACACTTTCTGTGTCGAACGTTAATCACTGCGATTCTTTGATGTTGAGTGATGCTTGGAGTGAGTTTTTGCTGAGACAGATTTTCCACAGTTCTGTCCGACAGCAGAAGGATATAAAATGATTATATATTTAAGTCTTGATTTCAAAGAAATTCAGTGAAGTTTAGTGAGGTGAATATTTAAAACAAGAAGAAACTATTTGCCAGTGGGCAAAAAAAATAATATTAATTCAAAGGAAAAACAAGTTTACTTTTCTTATGCCATTGGCAAAATCTTGTTTGAGGCATAAAATAACAACACTTGATACATTGTGGCATTCTCGTCTCAAGTAAATTTATCTTCTTTTAATGATGCTGTAGATGCTAGAGGAGAGAGAGAGAGAGAGAGAGAGAGAGAGAGAGAGAGAGAGAGTGTGTGTATAGGATATATTCTATTCTATTCTTTGGATTGCATGGTAAATATCACCCACCCATCCATTCATCCATCCATCTGCTTGTCCTTCTTTAGGGTCGCATGATGGTCAATGTATCTTCTATGAATACTATCAAAATAATGACAGAGCATTTAGTTTGTATTCTCTTTTTTCCGAGTATGGTCCTGTATGTTGTATAGAGGGTGGAAAATCCTTGTATGGGAACTTTTCCCAGAAATGCACACGCACACACCAACCAGAGCAGGCCCATCAAGTCGAGAATTTTCAACAGTGTCGCCAAAGAAGTGTGTTTTTGGTTGTGAGGGAAAGAAAACTTTGTTCAGCTTCCCAAAGAACAGTGTTAAAGGGTTAGTTCACCCAATAATGAAATTGATGTCATTAATGACTCACCCTAACATCGTTCCACACCCGTAAGACCTCCGTTCATCTTCAGAATTGACAACAATACAATATTTGAGGATTGAACACAAACACGGAAGAGAAGACAATGCTGAAAAAAAGTCGTAGTCTTTGTTATTTTTTGACCAAAATGTATTTCCGATGTTTCAAGAGATTCTAATCAACCAACTGATGTCACATATGGACTACTTTGATGATGTTTTTATTCCCTTTTTGGACATGGACAGTATAGTGTGCATAACCTTGGAATACGCTCTCTGACTAAATATAAAATATCTTAAACTGTGTTCTGAAGATGAACAGACGTCTTACGGGTATGGAACAATATTAGGATGAGTCATTAATTACATCAATTCCATTTTTGGGTGAACTAACCCTTAAAGGGAATAGTAGATGCAGTTTGCTTTTCCAAGAGTGTTCCTGACATTTTCAGTTAAAACATTAAAACTGTTTTATAAGCAAGGCCCGTTGGATTTGCAGATCGTTGCAGGCAATAAGCAAAATGTCTGTGTTTTGTTAACAACCGACGTGTAAATGCATATCATGTAATTAACACAAACATATAGTGAATCAAACGTTATCTGTAGATAAAGCAAAGCAGAATCTAATTAAGAAATACTGCCCTGTGTCAAAAAATATTTAAAATAATAAAAAATGTAAATATACCTAAGTCATGAATAATGCACTCAGTCAGGTAAACCATCCTTGTTTTTAATAGAATGTGCTTTTTTGTGGACTGTTTCCTTTGTTTTGTCAACCACTCACCCATTCCTTCATTCAATCAATCACATTATTCAGATTGTTATACTCTGTTCTGTTTAGCCAGTGCCATTTTTTTACATTCAGAACTGCAAAACATCAAGCTATTATGGAAGCCATGCTTATGATTCCCATCTCCACTTATTCCCCTCAAAATTAATAAAAATAATAATATGTAAAATATCATTCATCCAGAGAGGAGAACCTATCAGCACATCATTAAATCCATCTCCAATGTTCTCCAAGACTATCTTGCAGTTCCACAAATCTGATCTCCCTTCTAAATCTAACTATTCTTTTTCCATTTATCCGGCCATTATGACCTAATCAGAGTGTAATTATGAATGTGAAAATAGAGAATGGGAATAAAGTTAGTAATAAGCCTGATTAACATTTTGACAGTAGCCTGTGATAGCAATATTGGAGCATCCCCATTTGTCATGGATAACTCAATCATATTCTTTATGTGTTCAGAAAATGGAGTCATTTGCATATATACCAGCTTCAATTTGCTCAAATTGATCATTTCCAGTTGCTCTTCTGTTTGTCCTCAGTGTCTGTTCGAGGTAATAGACATATATTGTGGTGAACCTCTAGTATCAGTAACATCAGCCTGCGTCCTTGTGTATACACAATCTCTGTCTCATTTCAGCTGGACATTACTTAAACCCAGCTGAATTATAGAAGACGAACTAATGAAAAATGCGACCACAATATGATGTTGCAATTGAGTCAAACAGATGAAAGACCCAGATTAAATGTATGACCTAAATGTTGGTATAATGTGCAGTAAGTAGTATTCCTTTCTCAACACAACCCATGGTCACAACAAAGCACCAACCATAGATGGAGTTTAAATACAGTATGTCTACATTTGGGTTGTGAAATATGTGCTTGACTTTCTGGCTCTACAGTGAAGGTTAAGCATGGAATCGTCCACTCACTGCAACTCAAGTGTGAAAAATATGTATTTAGATGTAGTGGATGTGTGAAGTGGGTCACTGCTCTTCATGCCTGGCCCAGGTCTTGCGATTAGTTAGGACTGCCTTTCTCTGGGGTCCTTGGATGGTAATGAATGTTTCTTCATTCTTGCCATTTGATCGGTCGTCTGCTCTTCCTCAGTGCTGGTGTGCTCAAGCAGAAAACCTGGGCACATTTTATCTATTTCACTAGGCTGTTTGATGTCAGCGGAACAAAAAATAAATAAATCAAATAAACCATGGACAATGTTCATGGACAATAAAATCATGGGGGATGTTCTTTTCTGTGCATTGCAAACTGGAAGAACTATAAGAGATGGAGACTCTCAGAAAACAAAGAAAATTAACATCTGACCAGTCCTCATCTGAGATCAATTTGATCACCTAAGTATTGCCTTAATTTACACTTCTTTCTCTTCACTGCCTCTTCCCCATCTCTCCTTTACAATTCACCCAAATCTGCATGGGTATGTGAACAAGTACAAAACATTATATACATGTGTGGTATCATTTTAAATGTCTCAGTGTGACTGGTACAAATGTCTAATTTCCACAGAAGTAATCAACAAAGGTTTTAAGAGTTTAGAGATATTTTGCTTACTGTGCTGGGTGTGTCTTCTGCCAATGTTAGGGTGATTCTGTAGCCAGATTAGCCCATAATGCTATGTATGCATTATGTATCGTATTTCCTCAAGGCCAGGTATTCATCTTATTTCAAAGCATTTATGTATTGGTTGATACATTCACCTGACTAATAATACATTGTTACGTTTAATTTCATTCTGACTTACTCTGAAATTATTGACTTTAGTAGATTGCATTGTATCTATTGCTACCGCAAATCTGTGTGGGGTTAGTAACAGACTAAAGTCCAGTTTTAAGTAGAGCATAGGGCACACCAACAGCGATTTTAGAGTCCGGCTAATTTTTGGCATTAATTAAAGTGTACTTAGACTGTAAAAGCTAAAATGTGCATTTCCGTTTAGGACAACAATAATGTTGATCTACCAACCTAACTAGGGTGAGCCTTACCTCTGTTAAAGGTAATATTAGCTAACTGTATGTGAGAAACCATGGCATGACCAAACCAAAACTACTATCAGAAGAGTAATGTTGGTCAACTTAAGTCGAATTCAAACTGTCCTATTTTAGCCCCGATTTTGACTTGCCGACAGGTTTTGCGAAATCGCCGACAAATATCCGAGATCATAGGCAAATTGGTGCTCGTGCACGCATGTGACAATCACGCAGTGTGTATGATCAAAGACGCGACCAGAGAGAATCGCAGACGAGGCGCCAACGCCTGCAAGATATTTGCCATGCTAAATATCTGGATCTGTCAGCAATTCAAACTCCTGCTGTTTGAAATGTGTTCTGACTGAAAATTACATGACGGCGATGACCGACAGCCAATGAGAGAGTGAGATACAGGGCAGCGGGAGGTTCGAAGAGGAGTTAGAGACAGAATATCAGTATTTTAATAGATATACAGTATTTACAATAATATTAAACAGAAACAAATCCCAAACATTTGCACGTCCAGCCGCTGCAGTGGGACATTATTTAGTAGATTGATTTACCTCAAACTCTCTTTGCAGAACACCATCCTTGCACCTTCTGTCTCTCCAACTATTTCCTCCTCCATAATCTTTTTTTCTTTTTCTACAAAAATCAGCACACAGACAATTTGCAGCAAACTTTGTACAGTTTATAATTTTTAATAACAATTCCAAATCTCGTGTGAGTACTCTGGTCTGACGCACGTGTGATCACCCGTTGTTTACTTGGTGCGTGTTTTTGGGAAATGTAGTTCTCGCACCAGAGAGAGAGAGTTGTCGGCGATTGTTCCTCTTTTATAGTCATGCAGTGTGAACCCCTCTGTCACCGGTCCATCGGCCAGTGTAAACACAGCAGTGACTAAATGCTACCCCAGAAAGTCATCCCGACAAATTTCTAAATCTTGCAGTCTGAATTAGGCTTTATATCTGTATTAGTGGTCATGACCTCTGACTAGAGATAATGTTATTTTAATTAAAGTGTATACAGAACAATGGGGGCTAAATAAAATACCTTTAGAGAAAGAATGCATGTCAGCAGTCAGCAGGCGCTCTTAATTGTATTGTCAGTTACCTCTGTCTAGTGACCAAGACTGGCAAGTTTGTGATCATGGGCCCACACAATGAACGGCCATTGCGAGCACCCTGTGCGACTGAGAACCGAATGAACGAGTTCAATACGAGTAAAGAGTTAAATAGAATAATCAAATGTGTAGTTAAATTATTATACAAATGACCAAATTACCAATCGGCATTCTAACCTAAATTCAAGGTCATGACAAAATGGAGTCATATAAAAGTAAATTGGAATGAAATTACTTTGCCCCACTGAAATTGTCGTTAGGATGATTGAGCGGACCTTTTATGTAGCAGGAAGTGAGACTGGAATTGCTGACGACTTGTTTCGGCAGTTCAGAATTAATTCTTTATTTTTGGAAAATACAAAAATTATCTGACAAAAACTGTTATTAGAGTTACATTTATGGAATGCAAACGTACTTTCTTTTGCAGTATATGTATAATTTGTGAAGGGTTCTATGATCTACTCTGTGTATCATTGCTACCTCTGTTGTTCCATCACTCAGTTTGTTTTCTAAATTGCTTGAGTAAATTGATCACTAACAGTAATTACAGTATAGGGGGCGCTGATTACATGTTTGCTTGTGATTTCTAAGTCAGACACGATTCAGACCATTGAGTTTTGCGGAGCTAATGATGCTGCTAATTAATTCATTAAGCCAAACAGCATTGTGCAAAATCTAGCACTAACAGACGCCTTGGGGAACTGCATTATTAAATGTGAGAAACCGGTTCGAGCAGAGGTGAGGCTTGTGCGCCAGAACCAGAGTCTAAACAAG